>NC_051161.1:96380987-96410987 GCF_013339745.2 Dermacentor silvarum | reverse complement strand
CAAATCGCTGGACACCCCTATTCGACAGCTTCCTTTTACCGGCGTCTGCTACAGTGCCGACAACCGCTCGCGCCCGTTCACCACACCACCGTCAAAAGAATTGCGGTTCAAGTGTTACGCATTCTGCTCACATTTCTGTGAGAGACAGGACTGATTGACTCATAGTAACATATCTGGCACATAAAGAGACGCTCAATCGTAGGAATTGCCGGCCTGTTCTGCCTGGCTGCCTGTATACATCGCCACCACCACCACCACCCTATCACAAAGCTACTAAATGTATTTATTTCGATACTAATTACCGAAATTTAAAAAAGCTCCAAAATATATAGTTCGTATGCCCTCAAGGCAAGGGGCACTGCACCTGTGTGTCCTTCGGGATGGTATGTGATCGCGCGGAACACAGTTGCAGGTGTGGTTTTAATGTCCGCGCATAGACTTATCAGCTCCCTCGCTAGCCCGTACCGTCTAAGGAGCTGGTCGACGACGTCCTCAAGCGCCAACCGACGACGAAACGCGCGCTCCCTTCGCACAGGATCACCGTTGCGGACACGGAGAACTACGAAAGTAGTCCTAAAGAATGCAGAGAGAAGCCGCGGCTATCGACACTCCGAAATTACGACAGAAAACTTCACTACGTAACATCCACACCTGCAAGCTTTTTGCCTATCAAAACTTTCACATCGTATAAGCGTCCATCGCTTCTTCTTAGCTTCGCCTCATCTGATAAAACACAATGATGCCTCGCTCCAGGTCAAGTTTGTTCTTGCCGGTTCAGGGGACCGCATTCCGACAGAGGTGAAATGCACAACGGGGCGTACAAATCAATTTTGGAGACCGGTAATAAATCATAGGTTTGCGATGTGACGGCCTGGAGCCTTTAACTACACTGTCTCTCAAAGCCCACGTGGACCCTCATACAAGTCAAGGATAATCAATCAACAGCAGCACGATGCTCAGCGCCGACTTTGTCATAAATTTAACGGTCTCATAAGAACACACGCTCAAGTGCACGTCAGAATACTGCACAGCACGGTACTCGAAGCATATAGCGGTTCAACATTCTAGCTGATTTCGCCTCAAGTTAGTTCAACTCGTCGATCTTGCGACACTGACGCACTTTGTTCATAGCAGTCACTGCACATGTAGTACGATGCCGAGGTGGTATGGTATGTACCGCTTGGGTGGTATGCAAGCGGCACCCGACGCCCTTCTGTAAACATGCGAACGCGGCCTCGAAGTACGAAGCGAAATGCGGCTCAAGAGCAACAGTCCCTTAAAATTCTGCACAAATTTTGTATGTTCTAAAACGTCATCAGCTTACTCTTATGTTAACTGCAGGGCGAAGGCATCTCCCAGCGATCTCTAATTACCCCTGACCTACGCTAGCTTATTTCAAGTTATGCCTGTAAATTTCATGATTTTATTACCCCACCTAATTTTTCACCGTCCCGGTGGGCGCTTCTTTTCCCTTTGCACCCACTCTGTACTTCTAATGGACCACCGATTATCTGTCCTATAAATTTAGCGGCCTGCCCAGCTGCTATTTTTACTCTTAATTTCAACTAACAATACCCCCGTTTGCTCTCTGATCCACAGCGCTCCTTTCCTCTATCTTAGCGGTATATAGGCACAACATTTCTCGTTTTCATTGCTTTTTTTGCGGTACTTAACTTATTCTCCCACTTCATTGTTCACCTCGAAGTTTCGGCCCCATATGATAGTAGTGCAAGGATGGAATGATTGTACGCTTTTCTTTTCAATGACAGCGGTGAGCTCCCGGTCCCGATTTGGTAATGGCGGCCGTATGCACTTCGACCCATTTTCTTTCTTCTGTAAATTTTCAGCTGTTGATCAGGGTTCCCTATGAGTGATTGACCAATACATTCTTACTTCTTTACATACTCTAGGGCCTCACTACCGATCATGAATTCTTGTTCAGTTGACAGGTTATTCAACTTTACCGTTGTTAACCTACTCTCACACTTTGTCGGTGAAGGTCTTTAATCAATTGTTGCAATGTGTCCTCAGCGTAGCTGAACCGGACAATGTCATCGGCAAGATAAAGGTTGTTGACATTTGCGCCGTTGATCATCGCCCTCAATCGTCCCCAGTCTAATAGCTTGAATACTTCTTCTAAGCATTCAATTATTATAACTGGAGAGATTGTGCCTCTTTGCCTGACCACTTTCTCGATAAGTATTTTTCCACTTTTCTTGCGGCTAATTAAAACATCTGCAGCCACAACTATACTGAGGCAGAGTCGAAGCCTGAGAAGTTGCGGATACGTGTGCTGTGTGAAGGCAAATATGGAAGTTACACATAAATGAAATAATTATTGAGATGTTAGCCGCATGCCGCTAAGCACCCTGGCCTTTATGTGAAGTTAGTTCAGTACTTCAGTACCAAACCTACCATAGGTACTTACACCGCTAATTGTCCGTAGCTTTGTAGTAAGTGTCGTATCTTTGTCCAAACGCACTGAATTAAGTGATCGAACTGTGCGCCGCCAGGAGAGCGCACAAGGCAGCATAATTCGAGCGACACCAATGCTGATCTTGCTGATACAACGCGCTTTAGTGACCGCGCTTGACGTCGTGCACGCTCCACAATGTTCATTTCACGATACCGAGCCACTGTGACCGTCTTTTTCGCGCCGTCATATTGACCTGACTACTGCGCAGCAGGCGCGGAGCACCGTAAGACTGTTGCCAGCTGGACGAAAGTTCCTGCGCTGGATTCACGAACGCCTATGAAGGGTTTCTGAGGTGAGAGTAAGTGAGAGGAGGAAACTATAGAAAGAACAGCGCACGAAGCGACTGAAAGACCTGAGTGACGTCATTTCGGCCAGGACTAATGTTAGTCTGGGGTTTAGAATATGCATCTCCGGCCAATCATAGGAAGACAAAGGCTGTCGCCTGCTATAGCATTTTTTTTTCTTTCTGCCGTCTGCTTTTACAGTTGGCTGTTGCCTGTACTGTCTTTATGTGTGCGAAAAAAAAAACGTAGTGTCTTTATGAGCGTTATGTTGCGCTAGTTTTGACCAACAACGAAATGTCTCCAGTTAGACGCCTCTTTGTGGTTATAAACATAAATACGTGTATGTGTGTGTGCGTGTGTGTGTTTGGAAGCATGCGACGATTATTCGCTTCATTCGTGAGATGGATTTTCTTTCACATCATCACAATGGTGGTACGTCATTTTATACGCCATTTCTTTTTTTTTCATCGTATTAACCTCCCGTGTCATATCATAGACAGGATTGCCATCCATCGTACGCATACGTTGGTTCATACCATACGCCACATAATGAGCAACACCGTGGGCACAGACACTACGTCGCTTCAACTTTGTGCCTAATTAAATCTATGAGCTCTATAATAGGCACAGCGCAGAAGATGACAGCGAATTGCGCAGCAGCAACAAATTTTGACAGCTAGAAACGTTTAGGAATTTCTTTATTGTTTCATATCGCATGCAGAACTATAGGCTCAAAGCGTTGAAAAAAAAAAAAGTTGGCGCAGTTTCACCTTAAAGGCGAAGCATCAATTGCGATATCAAATTTGTAGAGAGCTATACGGAGTAATGATAGTAGCTTAATCAGTTGTGTAAACTTGGACATGCAGCAGCACCGGCAACACGCAGAACTGTTGTTGACGCCGTCGGCGTTTTGCCCGCGTTCGCACAAAATGCGTGCGGCGTTGGTGACTGTTGCCGGAGCCTCATATATAAATAGGCACTTGGTGCCGCAGCTAAACGTCGCCCCCCCCCCCCCCCCCCCCGGCCTTTCAAGCCTCAATTGCGATAGCAAATTTGTAGAGAGCTATACGGAGTAATGATAGTAGCTTAATCAGCTGTGTAAACTTGGACATGCAGGAACACCGGCAACACGCAGAACTGTTGTTGACGCCGTCGGCGTTTTGCCCGCGTTCGCACAAAATGCGTGCGGCGTTGGTGACTGTTGCCGGAGCCTCTGATATAAATGGCCACTTGGTGCCGCAGCTAAACGTCGCCTCCCCCCCCCCCCCCTCCCCGCCGGCCTTTCGCGCGTCGGAAGAGGGCGCGTTTGCTCTACATATATGGTGATTGTAAAGGAGGAAAGAGACAGAGACGCCTACTTCTGCAGCGCTTTATAGAGCGCGGCGCAGAACGAGTGTTTGTTCTCCGCCGTGCATTCACTCCCCGTGAAAGCGCGCGTCCCTCCCGCCCTTTCACTCTCACATACAGCGTTCGGCGGCGCGCGGCGACGATTTCATCTCCATTGACGTCATACGGAACCTCACGGCGACGGCGACGGCGACGCCGAGGGCAGAAATCTGCTTTGGAGTGTCCATATAATTGCTATCGCCATAAAATGATCATCCGCATCCCTATGAGCAACACTAAGCTCAAACTAGAAAAAAATGCGATATAATTGGGCTCCAAACACATCAATGATAAACTTGATGGTGTCAGGGACGGACACTGCACTTACGTTTGCTAACACCCAATAGAGTGTCATGATTAGTATGAAAATTCAGGCTACTGCGCGCATACAGAAACACAGACTATTAGACATTAGGCAGAAGATCGCCGCACAACATTAATGTTACTGCCTTCCACAGCAGCGCAAGCTCAATACAATTATGCACTGAAACAGGTCAATGCACTTTGAGATGACAAATAAGAGTGCGCCACAAAGATATAAGCACGCGCCACCCTCGGCTATCAGTTGTGGCCTCTGGCCAATCAGCCGCAACAGCGCGTTCCAATGCTTACCTGCGTCAGCTCGAGTGGCGCAGATAGACATAATGATGTTCGTAAGACTGCTACAGTCCTATCGCAGAAATTTCTTCTTAAGTTGTCATATGCGATGGCTGTTTAGGTTTTGTGAATCGACTTACGCTTACTATTGGCGGAAGCACTGAAGTTCGCAGCTGTGCTACCCTTACATAGATGCATTTTTTCGACTACAGCGCTCGTCTTTGCAGCGGCGGGCATCGCAAGCTTGCTGATCTTACGACAGATTTAGCATGGTGAATATGCTTTTTACAGCGAAGCTATTAAGGGCTCAGTCTCCGATGGTCGTGTCCGCGTGTAGAATAAAACTCTCATTGGCGGTATGCTTCATGTGCGAGTGAAAGCGCGCGAGCGACGCGCGGTTTCACGGGGAGAGAACGCTCGGCGGAGAGCAAACGCGACTTATTCCGTCACGCGAAAGGCCGTGGGGGGACGGGATGGAGGGAGGGGAGGCGACCTTTAGCTGCAGTAAAAATGCTTATCTTTAGACTGGGTGGCGTATATTGCTTTCTGCCGATGATTGCACACGCGAGAGAGAAAAAAAGGAGGGCGAGGAGGATGGCACGGCGTCCTACACCACTACGTTTACCACCCAACAGGCAACCGGTGGGTCTCAGTTCTACCTACCTGCCTTCGCCTGCGAGTATTAGAGGCACTTCACGATGACGTATCGGCTGGCTACAAGACCTATGACCGCATCAAGACCCGGCCAAATACGCTGTCTCTTGTGTGTCGTGTCAGCACCGCAAACGCTCGACATCCCCTCCTACCGGTTTACTACAACATACCTTGCCCGGACGCACCTTTTGAATTGGTTGGAATTGATTTATATGGTCCCCTGCCTTTGACACCTTCCGGTCACCCTTGGATTGTCATTTCGGTCGACCATTTAACAAAATATGCCGAGACTGCCCCTCTGCGATCCGGTACCGCTTCTAAGGTCGCTGACTTTTTCTTGCGCTCTATCGTCTTACTCCACGGCACTCCTTGCGTTCGTCTGAGTGACCGCGATAAGGCGTTTATTTCCCAAGTTCTCGAGGAAGTTCTTCGGGGCGCTGATACCGCGCACCAAATTTACTTCTACATATCAGCAAACCAACGGCCTTACTGAGCGCTTCCACCGTACGCTGTGCGACACGATTTCAATGTACGTCCGTCCTGACCACACTGACTGGGATAAAATTCTTCCTTCTGTGACATTCACATATAATACTGCTGTTCGATGGAATACCGGCCCGAGCCCTTTTTTCCTTGTGTATGGACGATATCCTTCGACCAAATTCGACAGAGAATTCTTTTTAGCTCCTTCTTTGCCTAACACGGCCCTCCCAAAAGAGTTTGCTGCCCGAGTTGCACATTACCGTCAAATCTCCCGTAAAGCACAGACGCTACTCAAGCTGAGCGCAAACGTCACTGCGACAACAAACGCCGCGACCTCCGCTTTTACCCTGGAGACCAAGTCCTGCTTGGGACTCTAGACCGAACTGCAGGCCTCTGCGAGAAGTTCCTTCAACGATACATTGGCCGATACACCGTTGTGCAACTAAAATCTGCAGTGAACTATCTCGTCCGCCCAGTATACTCCATAACTGACCGTCGTCGCCGGAATACAGAAATTGTTCACGTCTCGCGGATGAAGTTTTTCACTCCCCGTTTAGATGATCTCTAAGCTGCGGCCAGACCAGCCGCTTCCATTACAGGGGAAGTTAGTGTATGCATTATTAACGTACTTCATCGTTTTCATTTGTACATAGCCATCATCATCCCTGTTCTTCTGCTTCTTCGCGCATGAGCTTGGGCGTTGCCTTTTCTGGAATAAAAAGCGCTTGGACAGCTTGGTCGGTCTCGGTCTTATAATATATATACAGGGTATTTCGGCGAACACTTTCAAAACTTGTTTAATGTCGCATGTGGCAAATAGCCCAATTCTAGTTAATGAGCTGGTCTGCTCGAAGAGGCGGACATTACTTGCACAAAAAATTGAAATGCATAATCGACTAATCAACAAAAATTCAATAATTAGGTTTTTTACTGATTGCCTTATGGCCCATATTGCAATTTACAAATTGCAGACGTGGAGTTCGCAAGGCGGATGGACTTGGAATAATTACTCAGGATGACACCAATTTGGAGATATTAATTCTCGAAATTTGCGGAGAAGTGCATTGGTGCTCTAGTTAATTTTTGCTTCAATGCATAAAGCGACGCTTTGTTAAGAAACTAACTGGAACGCCAATGCATTTCTCCGCAAAGTTAGGGAATTAATATCTCGGAACTGGTGTCCTCTCGAGAATTCGTTCAAAGTGGATCCGCCTTGCGAACTCCACGGCTATAATTTGTAACTTGCAATATGGGCCATCAGGAATTCGTTAAAAACTGAATTGATGAATTTTTGTTGATTAGTTGATTATGCATTTCAATATTTAGTGCAATTAATGTCCGCCTCTTCGAGAAGACCAGCTTATAAACTAGAATTGGGCTATCTGCCACAGGCAACCTTAAATAAATTTTGAAAGCGTTCGGTGAAACACCCTGTATATGTACACACACGCAACAGAAAATCAATCCCGCCAAACTAAAAGTTATTGGTCGGGTAGACAATAAGAAAGATCCACAGCATAAAAAAATCTACAATTTGAGGTTGTTGCGCACTGAAATGTTTTCTTTAGTGATATACTAGTTTTTATGTATATGTAGCTAAGGACTTCGCGCAATAAATGATGATTTCAATAATTACTTTTTATATTCAAGCAAACACCAGTAAATCAATTTTGAAGTAGATAAGTTTTATTTACTCAGAGATAGGTTTTTTTATAGATGATATATTTTTTTTCATTTCTCCTGAAATATATATAGGGATTTCTCTTATGAAAGCCACTTTTCGCAAGTTATTGATACGTTTCTCAACACTGTCGGGTGCTGTCGTGACAATGCTTTGTAAAGCGGTAATTGCTACTTTTTACACAATTTTTCAACATTATACTGTTACCTGATGGCCCAGATTCACCAAAATTAATCGCCTAATCAATCGTGCTTCTGCAACACCTAGAAATTTGGTTTCATACCTTCCAAAATGCTCCTATTTCTCCGGGGTATACATTATTGGTATGTTCATTACAAGAGACGCTCTAGCATAAAAAGCTGACAGAAATTTGTGTACTCCTAGCAGATTGAATTAACTCGTAAATCAATGAAAAATGAATGCATTCTACATGAACAGTATTTTGAAATTTAAGTTTCGGGCCTGTCAGGCGCGTAGCGCATTTAGCAACATGCAATATTTGTACCTGATTCAAGTTGAGCTAGACAATTTTCATGAGAAGGATACATCAACATATTCTGTACAAGAAACTATTGCTACTTAAATACACGTTTGTAATTCATTCAATGAACACTGGCGAAGAACAGCATATATATTATAGGCACAGAAGGCAAAACGTTAATCCGTGATCACACAAGAAAGCGTTCAATGTACGTTCAGATCCATTTTTGGCGCTGAACTTTTGTTTTTCCCGGCGCCTCGCCCACAATTACATGACATTTCTTAGGCCATGGTGGCGTTGCCATTGCTCAGGGAAGACGAGGACGGCTGTGGTGTGAGAAGAGTAAGCGCTTTGCTGAGGGAACGTAGTTCATCTTCCTGAACAGCTGATTCGTCGCCCAAGCGATAGAGCACCGCGTAGGCGAGCGTCAGGAACCCCGAGCCCAGGAAGTCCCCACAGCCAGTCAGGCACGGGATAGCCGCGTTATCCGGGTCAATGCTCCACTGCCAGAGACGGTACACGACGAGACGTGCCAGGTACAGCAATACTACCACCTGCAGTGACAGAAGTAAAAACAATTGCGATTTCGTGATAGTATCAGAGCCACAAAGAAAAGTACCGCTCGATAGACTTGTGCTGCAGTCTGCGTGACGTAGCATGAGGGATAACGTGGGCACAGTTGCCGCGTAACCGCATTGAAAGTAGGGAAGTGGCTGGAGAGCGAAAGCTTTTGCAAAGCCAGAAAATCTCTAGCCGCGTGGCGGTTCGCAGCTAACCTATGTGATAAATACTGAGACACGAAAAATATAGAGACAGAAAAATTAATCTATGCGAAGGGCTACCCCAGCCCCGCAGGCGACGAACATCGTCCGTATCTGCACAGCGAAAGTACTTTTCAATAATCCCAGAAGTGTTCGCACACAACACCGATTGCCTTTACTGAGTCAAATGCTCGTATCCTGCAACCTATAAACTACGGCACGATGCAATACACGTGTCACTTAAACCACGTTCGTGGCGAAAAGATCAGCGGGTGGACAATCGATTAAACAGCGGGCAGAGCACAATGTTGTTATTCGTTTGTTGTCGTCGTCCTTCGCTCTGATTCATGTCCAGCACTTCGGAAATGAACAGAAAAAAATGCGCCGGCCATCAAATAATGCGCCTTTCGCTGTAGCAGACCGTGAGTTCACCAAGCAAACATGCAGCAGCTTCTATGAAGACACGTTTCACTTTCGTGTTATACCGATTCCAATGAAAGAGGGGTCAACAATTATTTTTATATTTTCGTTCAATATTTATTTCATAACAAAAAAAAGCTTGCTTGCGAAAAAGGTTTTCCTTTCTTGCTGTTCCCATTTTTCTGCCTTTCTGTATACATGTTTGGTTTTCCTGGACCAGTAAACCAGCAGTAAAACGATGGCACTTGGCGTAGTAACACAAGAGCGGAAGCTCCGCACATGCGAGAAGGTGCGCGTATCGTTGGCTCCACAGAATGTTATCGTCGGGTATACATCGATATGAATATTTATTAATTGCGAAATACTTACTGCAAACCAAAAATGTCGCAGTATCGTCCGAAAGGTGAAGCATCAATTGCGATAGCAAATTAGTAGAGGGCTATACGGAGCAAGGACAGTAGTTTTATCGGCTGCATAAAGTTGGACACATTCGACTACCAACTGAATTAACAAGCCTGGTGTCAGCGCGCACAAACAAACATGAATGCATCACACTCGATGACCGCAGACAACCACTGTCAAAGCGCTAGCGTGAGCAAGCGCGGCCGCAGCAGCGAGCGCAGGTTCTTGTGGTACATCGCTTCAGCGGAAATTGAACGGCGAAAGCACAGCGCATACGAAGGTAAGAGCCGTGTGGAGATCGCTTTCAAGATACGGTGCGCGCGAAAGCCCGGAGCCGCGCAAAGTACAAGTACGCAGTTTCTGGCAGAGTAGAAGCCGCACACCCTCCCTCCCGCACTGCCTTCCCGCTTTCCTTCTTTCGCGTGGGAGAGTGAGTCGCCAGGTCCCCTTGCGCCCGGTCGCAAGATACGCATTTAGTGCCACAGCTAAACGTAACCTCCCCTGCCTCCCTCACTCCCTTCCCCCCACGGCCTTTCTCACGGCGCAAGACGTTGCGTTTGCTTTCCGCCGTGCGTTCGCTCTCCGTGAAAGCGCGCGTCCCTCGCGTGCTTTCACTCGCATATACAGCATACGGCATGCGGCGACGATGTTATCGCCCTTGGACTTATACAGAACCTCGCGGGGACGGCGACCATGACGCCGACGGCAGAAATCCGCTTGGAGTGTTCATATAATTGCTATCGCAATAAAAATAATATTGCCCATGTACATGCATAAATTTTAAAACTCTCCTTGTCGGATACTCCGTCGCACTGTAGTCTTGCTACAAGAACGAGCGTGCTCAGGGACTGAAGAGCTTGGAGTGCTTGACTGAACGTTGATGTGTACTAGAAGTTTTACTGCCTGCAGTTATTGAAGCCACTTCTTTCATTCGCCATGCTGGCGCAGAAACATCGCGCCTCTCGTCGACAGCTGTGTTTCGTAGGGAACGATAGTAAATCACATCACTACATTCACGGTACCTGTGGTGATGGCTCGTAGCTATGGGCCACCAACGCCAAGTAAATACGTTGTAGTTTTTGTTGTGTTGCATTTCGCAAACCGACTCTAGAAATTCGGAGTACTAACACCTAATGTCTGAATGGCCACGAGCAGAAAGAAACGGCATATTATACAAGAACTTCTTATTCTAACTGAAATAGCAGAGTACAAAATTCGGAAAGGTATGGAACACGGTTCTACGCTCACAGATGTACGCCAGAGACGCTTACAAATAGATTCGATGTGTAAATACAAAGGTATCCAATACGTCTCTATTCTCAAGAGACGCACCTGCGCGAGTGACGCGCCAATGTAGCCTGCGAAGAATGTGATAGTCATGGAGATCCTTCCGAAGCGCAGAACCCTGGCGAGCACGACGAACAGTGTCTGGCCGGGCACCACCACGCCGACGAGCACGTAGGCAACGTTGGCCATCTCGCCGCCCTGGTAGTACATCTGCAGCGGACCCACGTAGAGGGGCTCCCCCGTGGGCACCCGTCCCAGCACCGTCAATCGGTTCAGGTAGCTGGACAAGCTGCAGCTAAACACGACCGCAAGCATCCCGCCCAGCGCTGCACGCAAAGACCACCAAACACATGAGCTGTATAGAGCAAGGAATAGCTTACTACTTTCGATGGTAAAGGCCAAGTCAGACAATGCGTTAATACATTTTCGCGGGGTTTCTTGTCCATTTTCCTTGCGTGTGGTAAGCATCAACAGCGGTGGGCGGTGCGATGACAGCATCACACCATAACATATTTCACTAACCAAGTGGTCCTTCGCGAATAAAGATACGAAACCGTCAGTGCCGCACCATGCCTACACTGATGTATGTACAATCGCGTGGTGGTATTTATCAAAAGCAGAACGGCGATCCCTAAGGAGTGCCAACACAACTACGTTATTAAATGAAATACAGACATTGTTTATGAGGTTTAACCTTTCGAATCTACACAGTGAGTTATGAGGGAAGCGGTAGTGTAGCACTCTGGATCAAAGTTGACCACGTGGAGCTCATTAGCTCACTTAAATGTAAGTACAAGAGCGTTTCCGCAGTTCGCCCTCGTGAAAATGCGGCCCCCGCGGCCAGCGTTCGAAGCCACGACCTCCTCCTCAGCAGAACTCTTTAGCCACAGAGCCAATTGGGTGGCTATAACATTTTAACCCCCCCCCCCCAAAATCATTAGGTAAAAGCAGCACAGGCGCAATTATCATGGCACAAAAAAAGCGAATGAATCATACATGCAGAAGAAAATCGGCGCTGCTTCGGAGCTGCCGAGAAATTACAACGGTATGCTGCTAAGCTCAGTTTTGGCACTTTGTTATATAGGTCAATTGTATGTGCACCGCTCCCACATGCCGAATACACTATATACGCTGCCACTATCGAAGCGCTGTACCTTGCTGAGGAGTTACTAACGACTGTTCTCGATAAGGCAGAGAAAGGTGTTTTAAGAATTAGTGGTATCTGGCTCAACTTATATGTGCCTAAAAGAGCGGTCAGGAGTGGGTCAAGCGACGCAGTCTTGCGAGCGCTGCGGGCATCGGCATTCACGGGCAGGTGGTGCGGATGGCACTGTGGGATGTCGCCAGGAGACGATGACCGCCAGCATCAGAGAATGGAAACATTAGAGTGTGCCCCACGAAGACTTGCGGCGGAATATAGTTGTAGTGTGCGCCTCTTTCGTACATCAATGCTTTGGGTCACTCAGGGGACGAAGGGGCGTAATAGTGTATGGTCATTCGTAACCCGTTGTAGTAGATACAGTATCTAGCAACGAAGCGCTCTAGTACAAAATGACATGCATAACGAAGCGTTGATTATGACCCGGGCGAATCGCTCTATTTCAGAGGTATTGTGAATGCCTGTGCAACGAAGGCCAGATTGTGTCCACAACGATTGTGTCCTTACAACGAAGGAGTTTAGGCATGTCCCGACGGCTGATTTCTTGCTTTACAACGAACTCCACATAACAGTCCCAGCACGGCCCTCCGCAAACGTCATTGAGTTGCGCTCTGCAATAACGCTAACGGCAGTGCTGGCGACGCACTTCAGGTGCGTGCTGAAGCTAGCGAGTGTTACGGTCCCGCTGCACAGCTCTAGGAATCGCTGCACACGTTCGCTGATTGTTGTAACACTGCAGCGGATGTGATGGCTGCCGAATACATCACACTTGATTATTCATGACCATCAGCATTATCAGGCTATTTTTATGTCCATTGTAGGACGAAAGTCTCTCCCAGTCATCTCCAATTAGCCCTGTTTGTACTAGTTGATTTTACCTTGCTCCTGCAAATTTTCCTGGTTTCATCACCCCACATATTTCACTGCCGTTCTCGACTGGGTTTCCCTTCTGTTGGCACCCATTCTGTAACTCTAATGGTCCACCGGTTATCACCCTATGCAACACATGGCCTACCGACCTCCATTTTTTTTACCTTAATGAGAACTTGAATAACGGCTATCACTCTTTGCTCTATGATACACACTGCTCTCTTCCAGTTTCTTAACGTTGCGATTAACACGTTTCATTGCACCACTTCGTGCGACCCATCATTTGTTCTCGAGCTTCATTGTTAACCTCCATGTTTCGGCTCCATACGTTAGTACCTGCAGAATGCGAATGATCGCACACTTTTCTTCTCAAGGACAGGGGTAATCTTCCATTCATGGTTTGGTAATGCCTGCCGTACGCACTGCAACCCTCTTTTATTCTATAACTTTGCTTCTCATGATCCAGCTCTCGTTTCAGTAATTGACTTACTCTTAATAAACGTAATAAACGTACTCTTGCCGAGACTCTTAGTGGCTCATTAGAATGGAAAATTGCGCTAGTTGGTTTACACTAAGCATGGTCTAAGCATGGTCACTCAGCGATACTTACCACCATTCTTACTCTAAAGGCTGACTGGCGATCATGTATTCTTGTTCCCTTGACAGGCTATTGAACGTAATATTTGTCTTCTGCATATCAATCGTCAACCCTACTCTTACACTTTCTCGGTTAAGGTCCTCCATAATTTGTTGCACTTTATTCTCAGTCTTGCTGAACAGGACAATGTCATCTGCAAACCGGACGTTGAGATATTCGCCGCTGATTGTCACTCCTGAGCCTTCCCAGTGTAAGAGCTTGAATACTTCTAAGCATGGATTGAATAACATTGGAGAGATTGCGTCTCCTTGCCTGACCCTTTCTTGATTGGTAACTTCCTACTTGTGAAGAACCAAGGTAGCTGTGGAATTCTTGTAGATATTTGCACAGTTATTCACGTATGCTTCCTGTACTCTTTGATTACGCAATGTCTCTATGACTGCTGGTATCTCTCTGAATCAAATGCTTTTTCATAATCTCTGAAAGCCATATAGAGGTAATTATCTGATTGACGACATGGATGTGATCCATTGTAGAATATCCCCTTCTAGAGCAAGCCAACCTGTTTCCTTGGTTGCTTGAAGTCGACGATTACCCTGATTCTATTGGAAATTATCTTGGAGATGATATACCCTATATATATATATATATACTCCGGCAGTCAAGGGTGTCGTATATACGTGGGAGCGGGTAGACGTCCTTCTTAGTCTTATTGTTCAGCAGATGGTAGTCTACACAGAAGTGACACATGCCGTCTTTCTTGTTAACCAACACCACAGGTGACACCCAGGGACTCGAAGAAGACTGAATTATGTTTTTATTGAGCCATTTTGTTCGCTGCACTCTGAATTACTCGGCGTTCCCACGCAGAAACTCCATATAGTCGTCGATGAATTGGCGTAGCCATCGCCAGTAGGAATGCGATGCTTGACCGCGAGCGTCTGGCCTAATGGGCGATCGTCGAAGTCGAAAATTTCTGCGTAACGCGATAAATGTTGGTAAAGGTGTTCAGCCTCCGTAGAAGACAGGTCCGCCGTAACCATTTTCTTTATGTTAGATCGGTGCCCGAGGATGGCGCGAGGGGTCTGCTAAGGTCGGAAGAACCATCGCTTGATAAAGCTGCCACTTGATGGTCACCGAGACAATCAACGTTGGCAAGGCAAGTACCTTGCAGTAGAATTTGCTTTGCCAATCCAAAATTAAAGATAGGCATGCGAGTGCGGTTAGCAGTAATAGTAAGAACACTGTGACTAGAAGTTGGAGCATAGGCTTGTATACCTTTGGTAGAATTTGCTTTGCCAATCCAAAGTTGAAGACAAGCATGCGAACGCGGTTAGCAGTAATATTAAGAACACTGTGAGGCAGAGTGATGTCAGGAGTATTTAGGTTTATTACAACGATTGCTACCCTTTCATTATTGTTCTAGAATTCGTCAATGTTGCCCGCAATGTGCTTATAGATTAGGAATCCTATTATCCTACCCCGTATTCTCTCTTATCTGGAAGACCTCTGTAGCAGAGGACCTGCAGACATGGCCGTTAGACAGTAGTGTATAAGCCTCACCAGTCGTTCTAACCTCACCAAGGACAATAATATACCAGGCAATGCCTCATGATTCCTGAAAGAGCCCTGCTTAGCTTGCCTCACTCAAGAGCGTTCGCTTGTTAGACGTTTTCAGCTTAAGTTTACAGTGGCGGCCTGTCCGAATCCAGAGACATGCAGCCCATTCGGCCACGTCACAGGTCTGACCGTCTCCTTAGTCAGGCGCTTCACAGCTGCTGTGAACTGAGGGCCACGGGTTAACTGCAAGAGTCGTTAGGGAGGACGTCGCCAAATACTGAACCAGGGAGGCCAATTTCTGTTCTGGTGAGGGAGTTTCTTTGTTAAAGCTTAGCGGGCCTTCCTAATTGGGTTGCGCTTGAACTAGTATAACACCACTGGCTCTCGGCGTGTCAGGTGTCAGGGGCCGGTGTCAGGCGCTCTACAAGCCTGAAAAATGTATTGGGTTGGAGGAGGATCCAAACTTGCGACCATCAGATCAGAAGTCCGATGTTTTACGTCTGCTCCACGCCTACACCACTTGAAGATGACGTAACAGTAAAATTCTTACTGACTACCGACATTGCCTTGAAAGCCATCTAGGGTGGAAAAGACTCGAACACAACTCGACTTGTCTATAAATCCGAAGGCAATAAAATCACATACGGACTAACACCTCGAAATGAATTAAAGCTTCTCTCGTGGAAAGGACTGCGTGTTTGGCACTACTACTGTGATGTACTGCGTATTTATTCTTCGCATGGAGATATATCGTGATTATTGAAGCGAGCACCCGTAACATTTTCATAGTGACGAAGAATCTGGACAAACCGGCAACAGAGAACAGGGTACAAAAAGGCGTGAGTGCATGCAGAAGTGTGCTTTTGCACTAGAAGCGCGCTCACGTATAAAAGGCCACAAATTTCGCTCTCAACTAGCTAAATGAACAACGTTTTCACCGAGGTTGTTAAAGTAAAAAAATACACATTTAGAATTTAAATGCAAACGTGCTCAGGTAAATAAGATGAGGTGATCAGAAGTAAAGAAGCGGATATCTCACCATTGACTGATGACAGGTGCAGAGCGCTTGGCGGATACGCTATGATGGCGTAATCCAGGATGTATCCACCGAAGCTGCAAATAAGTATACGGGTTCAGAATGGCGAACAACAAAGTTGCCTTTTAGGACATTGGTATGAATTTTGTGTGGAAGCAGTATTTGCCTAATCGTTTTATTTCGTCTTCCAAATCTGTGCGAATCAGATACCTCAACACACTGAATGTCAATTCGTCGTTCTGTATATACGGTAATATGTAAGCGCTACAC
Source organism: Dermacentor silvarum (assembly GCF_013339745.2). Classification (NCBI taxonomy): domain Eukaryota; kingdom Metazoa; phylum Arthropoda; class Arachnida; order Ixodida; family Ixodidae; genus Dermacentor; species Dermacentor silvarum. Next base: position 96,394,582 of record NC_051161.1, on the reverse strand, counting down.
TGAATTCCGCACTGCCGAAAACGTAAAAGTACATCGCATTTTAATATTGATCTTGGTCTGCTTTCCACCCATTTCTACTTCCGACTACCATCTTAACATTGATGTGCGCCATGCAAGAATAATTAGTTCTCTATTTGCCCACCTGGAGACGGTCAGGGCGACGATGATTGGCAGCCAGCCGACGCGCAGCACCACTCGCGACACACTGTTGCGTCGAGCCAGAACTATCCACACTGGCAGCAGACCCACGCACAACACGATCACCAACGGAGCGAAATCTGCAGGAAGCCGTAATGCACACGCTGAATGTGCTGTGCTTTAAGGACTGGCACCATGAATGTCGATTTACGTATACACTGTTACTATATCAATATTTATTTTCATTGAATAATTTGCCTCCTTACGTGTCCTTTGATTTGGTCTCAGCTACGCCACTTCCAAGCTAGTGTAGCAGAAGCACTGATAGCTGCGGGTAAACGACCAGTTGGAAGGCCTTCACTTTCGCAACAGCCAGCCACAAAAAAGCGCAAAGCTGCTGTAAAGCCGCCCGAGAATGATGTGCGCCTAGACGGTGTTGGTCACATGCCAATGTGGAGCAGCAGTCGGCTTCGTTGCAAGTCCTGCCCCTGGCAGAAGCACAGTTTCTCATTTGCCTACTGCGTCAAGTGCAAAGTTCATCTTTGCTTCAACAAAAATCGCAACTGCTTCGCCGCCTACCACCAGTGAATGCTGAGTAGTAGCTGGGGCCCATTCACGCACTACTGTCCAATGTATCATATATGATACATTCTTTTTCCTTGGGAAATAAAAGTGCAAAAAAAGAACAAATGACTTTGATGATCTTTTGTAAGTGTTGTAAGCATAAATTGAAGCAAAAATAATTTTTACTACTACTCAATAATTTCTGGGCATTACAGGGTTATAGCCTTCCCCAAAATATTTGATGAACCCCTTTAGTTTTTAAATAATGATATTTCTATATATTTTGTGCCAACACCTTGAGCTATATTTGCACTTTTAAGAAAAGCTCGTGTGCAGACTGCCTTTTAGAGAGTGCACTGTGGGAGTAACTACGGAGGAAAGCTTTCTGAATGGATGAAGTAGTTCCATGTGCAATATCGGAATAAAACAGATTCGGTTACGAAAACGTGAAAAAGCCTGAAGTGAGCCGATATACCTTTTTAGCGATAGCTCTGTAATGGTCGCTGCAATACGCCGTTGACTTCCACAAGCGCGCGTGAGGATATTGTCGGGAAAACTAGCGAAATAGCTTTGTCGCTAAACGAAGAGGTCAGCTACCGTAGAAAAAGCTGATGATGACTTATTTGGGCTACTTAGGGCCATGTTGTGGCATGTACGACCAATTTCTTCCGCCTTCCGTGTCGACGTGGGAGACACGCTCAGCCTTCTGGAGCAATTGTGTAGCGGCTGACACATGTAGCACACCCACGTCAGAGAGAAGCCGTGAAGCACACCGACATTCGCATGCATATGCTTCATACTTTCCAACCTGTTAGCTTTGAAATCCGTAAAATCCTGGGCACGAACAGGGGAGGGGTGGGAGATAGGTGTAGCACGCATTTATTTAACAGCCTGACCTCAGCACATGCTTTTTCCACGATGCATGTACACTTTAGTAAACGTGATTTAACTTTCGGCGCAGCGAACAAGCAACAACAAACTTGGCACAAGAAATAGTGACAAGCAACAAATTGCTTTTATATCACAGTGACCTTTTCCGCGAATGCTTCGACACTTGTCGCTATAAACATGCTTGAAGCAAGTACGTTTTTCCCATTTTAACGCGACAGCGTTAAGCACCCGCCGTGGTTGCTCAGTGGCTATGGTGTTGGGCTGCTGAGCACGAGGTTGCGGGATCGAATCCCGGCCACGGCGGCCGCATTTCGATGGGGACGAAATGCGAAAAACCCGTGTACTTAGATTTAGAGAGAGAGCAAGGAGAGGAAAGGTACTTAGATTTAGGTACACGTTATAGAACCCCAGGTGGTCCAAATTTCCGGATTCCCCCACTACGGCGTGCCTCATAATGAGATCGTGGTTTTGGCGCGTAAAACTCCATAATTTAATTTTTTAAGCCCTAAGGGCCCGTGTCTTTAGATCCCTGTGTCGGTGCTAGAACCGCCGTCCCGTGAGCGAAAATTCCTGTATATATTTAGGTATGTGTATGTGCCACGCCTTGCTATATGACACGCGGTATATATGCGAAATATATTGTCACACCATTGTGTCCCTAAAGTTGCTCATACATTGTCTTATATTCTTGACTAAGTTATTCCTCGAAATTTCGAGAATGACAGCCCATAAACATATATCATCAAACAAAACACCGACAGCGCATGTACTCTGTGGTAAATCTCGTGAACTGATGTATTAAAAGTGCGTAACAATAACAGAAACCTGAAAATGATGTCAATTTTTTTTGGGGGGGGGGGGGGGCGGTTGTGTACTACTTCCGGGATCGACCCACGCTAGAGGCCGCGTTTCTACCAGAAAGCTCGCCTACGCTGGCGGCGAACGCTATGTTCGCCGCCAGCGTTACCCGGTAAACATTGCAGTTGCAGAAGCTGCAGCTGCGGGGAAGCGTGTGAAGCAGTCAGGAATCATTTAATGCTATCGCGTTCCATTCTTCGGCGAAGCTTAAGCGTACTACTACTTAAGAGTGCAGCTCTTAGGCGCATGTTTTTGCGGCGAGCGTTGGCGTAACCGAGCGCACGAACGCAGCGGGGGATAAAAAAATCTTATTCCTTCGCAGTTTCGCCCGAAAGGCGAAGCATCAATTGCGACAGAAAATTAGTAGAGAGATATTCGGATTAGGGATAATAGTTTTATCGGCTGCATAAACTTGAACACATTCGCTTACTAACTGAATTAACAAGCGTGGTGTCAGCGCGCACAAGCAAACATGAATAGATCACACTGAATGACCGCAGACAACGACTGTCAAAACGCTGGCAGCAAGCGCAGCCGCCGCAGCGAGCGAAGGTTCGTGTGGTCTATCGCTTCAACGGAAACTGAGCGGCGAATGCGCAGCGCATACAAAGGTCAGAGCCGTGTGGAGATCGCATTTAAGAGACGGTGCGGGCGACCGCCACAGCCGGGCAAATTACAAGCGCAGTTGCTGGCAGAGTAGAAGCTGCCCCCCCTCCTCCCCCCGCGCTGCCTCCCCGCTTTCTTGCTTTCGCGTGGGAGATTGAGTGGCCAGTTTCCATTGCGTCCGGTTGCAAGATACGCATTTGGTGCCGCAGCACAGCGTCGCCCCGCCTCCCCCCCTCCCATACCCCCACGGCCTTTCGCGCGACGGTCGCGTTTGCTTTCCGCCGTGCGTTCGCTCTCCATGATAGCGCGCGTCCCTCGCACGCTTTCACTCGCGCATACGGTGCGCGGCGACTATTTTATCGCCCTTGGACTTTATACGGAACCTCACGGCGACGGCGACGACGACAGCAATGGCGGCGGCAGAAATCCGGTTGAAGTGCCCATCGCAATAAAAAGCGACGAGAGCGAAGAGAGCGAGAGGAGCAAAGCGGGGGAGGAGGGTATGGCGAAAGCGTGAGAATTCAAGCGTAGTGCCGCGCAAGACGTACACTGCGGCGACGATGGCTACGAGATGGCGCTTGAATAGCGCGCGTAGTCTGATAGGTCTGTGTGGGGCTGACGCTGCTAATCGCACCCACGCCTGACCCACACGCTGCTTCTAGCGAACTCCCGATTAGCGAGGCTGTCGCAACACATTTCGCTCCCTTTCCAACGTGCCGCACGAGAAAGACTGACCGCGCCAGCCAATATATCGCGAAAGGAAAACGCGTATAAAGCTGAGCTCAAATTTCGCATTAGGGAGTATCGCAGCCGTCGGTGAACTTATTATGCACCTCGCATCGGAAGAATTCAAACACAGGGTTCGGAGGCATAGGAACAAAACATTTTCGCGAACTTAGATTTTCTAAAACTTATACAACATGCGTAAAATCAATAAGCGAGCCCAAATTCAAAAGTTTACGAAAATAACGGGCAAGTTTGCACTCGGTCGTGCAAAGCTTAGGCATAGCGAAACTGTCGATCCTCTAGTCTTACTGGCTCCTAATGCTAGGTATTAACTTGGTTGCTGCTAGGTCTTAACTGGGTTTAACGTAACTACGCATGTAGGGAAGGTATTCTTGAGCGATAATTTTCGGAGGTTTCTTCCCTTTCGAGACATCTCGCTTGACTAGCGCTGGACGCGTCGGCGCCTAGGAGCGACAGCGTTCCTCGCATGCCACAAACGCAGGCAGGCTAACCAAGGTTGGCACAGTGCCAAGAACGCTGTTGCTTGCCGACGCTGAACGCGTTGGAGGCTAGCTGCTCGATATCTAGCGAAAGTTGACACGACTAGGCGCAGCCCCTTTTGTAGGAAACTCCGAGGCCAAGCGCATGCACACTGGACGAAACCTATGCGCAGTTACTGAAGTATTAAAGCGCCAAACAGACGACACAATAAGAGACACGGACGAGCGCACGTCCGTGTCTCTTTTTGTGTCGTTTGTTTGGCGTTTTAATACTTCAGTAACATGCACCAACTAGCCCAACAAAAAGTTCTGCTATGCACAGTGTACGGGCGGCGCGCAGCAGACGACACGCCGGGGTGACGTCACGGCGCATGCGCAGTAGCGCACAGCTGGCGGGTGTTCGGCGGAGCCATGTCTGTGTCGGGCGAAGCGATCCCGCACTTGCGCAGGCGGTTACTAGGCAACTAGAGGTGACGGCATCGCTGCTGCTTCGGCGCATGCGCCGGTAGGCAATGCGGACGGCGTCCGCAGCATCTCTGCGCTTTGCGTCGTTGGAGCTGCTACAATTTGTTTCTCTCTATCTCGCTCTCATTTTCTACTTCCCTCTCCCGAGAATTGCGCGCGCCATGCGCGTGCTCTCCTTCCCTCTCCTTAACGTCCCATGTCAAGGCAACATGTGCACGGCACGGAGAGGAGGCGAGGCACACGCCGCTCCGCGAGGTGATTGCTAGGCAATCCGGTGAAGTCATAGCTCGGCGAGGTTTTGCAGCAGCAGGCGGCACTTTTTACGGTTACCTAGAAAAGCATCGCTGTTAAAATTACTGTTAAATGACAGTGCCATCTAGTGGCACTGCCGCTTAGTCGCGGGTGGCCTTCGAGACGAGAAGCGTGGCGCGTCGATGCCTGCTAACGCTGAGACTGGTTCCCTCGCTTGCGACATACTCAGTGGCTCATACTGAGCAACACAAGTTGGCGAGAGGTTAATTGAAGTGCCGTGCATAGCCTAGTGCATTCATGGCGCAGCTCGCTAAAGCTTGGCCATGAAAAGCGTTCATGGAAAATCGGCGAAAACTCAGTGTCAGTCGTGCCGCAGCCTGCTAATGCGTCGGGTAGCTGTTCTTGAGCAACCCTTGTGACGTTGGTTCGAGTTCGCTCAGCATCGGCGAAATATATGGGATCTTAGTCATCATTGTAGAAGGGCACATCCCAGTTGCACATACCTAGTTTCCCAAGTTGGCATCAAAGAGGATCATTGGAGACTAGCACAGACCAAGTAGCACACCCAGTACTTGAGGTTGGTGTCAAAGAGTTTTTTCGAGAAGCGTTACCTACCCTGTCCCCCATCTAAGGCGACCCTTGTCACTGTGCACTTGGGCGTGAAAGAGATTCGTTGAAGAGCGGCACGTATGTACACTATACCCCGTACTCAGTGACCCAAGTTTGTCGGATGGTTAATTTTCAACCATGTTACCTGAGCGCAGCTGCCGGATGTGCTGCCCATTCCACCATTGACTACCCAATAACCCCGGTAGGCGGGAACATGGTTAGATACAAACATAGACACACAGACAGACAGAGAGACAGACAATATATATAGACATACATACATAGATAGCCCCCGGAAAGTGCATGACGTACCCTAAGAATGCTAAGGCATTAAAATCAGAAGACGCCTAAGCTTCGCCTTTAAGAGTAGAACGCGATAGCATTCAAAGGTCCCTGACTGCTTCTCACGGTTCCCTGCAACTGCAGCTTATGCAACCATAATGTTTACCAGGAAACGCTTGCAGCGAACGCTGTGCACGAAGGCAAGCTTTCTAGTTCTTTTTCGTTCTTCCCCCGCTCAGCCGGCGCCACCGCTGCCGCGGGTGCGAGGAGGCGAGCGCTATCTGGTGGTGCTGCAAGGAACCGAGCGGCGCGCGCCTCTCTGAGATTGGCAGAACATTTTCGCTCACGGTCAACGCGAGATCTACTGCGAACGGGGACCTTATAGCTCTCACTTTCAAAATGTAAATGCAAAAGAGCGTTAGAATGTCATCACGCTCTGGCGCAGTCGTACTCGTGGTAACGTTTCCGCGTCTGGTTGATTTGCCTGGTGGTCACGTAATCGCTACGCTTCGAAACACGTTCCAGAGTAGCAACAGTCTGATAGCGTTTAATAACCCGTATTGAGAAAGCTACGCTTCCTAGGGATTCCAAACCAGCGAGTTTCATCTGGGTATTTTTAGAGGGATGCTTTTTGTACCACATTACCGCCGCGGTGTATGGTCTGTCAGTATTTGCACGCACGCACACACATTCATAGCTTTCGCGTGCCCTCAGAGCTATTGGTAAACGGGGCGTATCACTCGTGTGCCGTTTCGGAACTCAACTTGACATCCCTTCCTGTTAAGAAACAATAATAAGCATCGTGTTATACACGTACAGGGCCGGTACAGCATGAATGATGAGTAACCGGAGAGCAGGAAGAGCGTGGTCAAGTCGCCGAGGGAGGCGGCGATGGCCGGTGCGATGTTGTCCGGGTTCTTCTCGCACTTGGTGGACATCACCACAACGGTGGACATTACGAGGCCTGTGATAAAGGAGAACCAGGAATAACCAGCCACGCTGGTGCAAAACCAACAGTGTTCGATTTCTTTTAGATGTGTACTTATAGTGATTTTTAGACCGAACCGAATACGAATGGAATAGTGATACAAGCAAATCGCATCGAATATCGAATACATTTCGGATAATTTTGAATTATTCAGTGCGCAGTAAGCAGTAATATTGTTGCAGGAAGAAAGCAGGCCCACGAGTGTAGAAGGATGTATATTTACAAGCGAAGAAATATGGCGTTCAGGCAACGGCCAGAGACTTCGTCTTCCTCTCGTTCGCGTCACCTTCTTCTTTCCCTTCACCGTAACATCGCCCTCCCGGTGGGGTTAGCTCCGTCCCAGTGCAGGTTATGGAGCGTCGCTTAATGGGGAGACATAGGGCTTGAGCCTGGCGACGTGAACAACATCGCTGGTGACGTTGGGAGACACTGAAGGCTGACCGACTGGGGCGATCTCGTATGTCACGTCGGACAGTTGTCGTAAGATCTGGTATGGACCAGAATAACGGGAAAGGAGTTTTTCCGACAAGCCGACTCGACGTGAAGGCGTCCAGAGAAGGACAAGGGAACCAGGTGAAAAATGGTGGTCTCGGTGCCGAAGGTCGTAGCGTCGTTTTTGAGAAGCTTGCGAGACTGTGAGGCGATGACGCGCGACCTCTCGGGCCTGGGCGGCTAAGGCAATAGCATCGCGAGCGTAACCAGTGCTGGGTGATTGTACTGCGGAAGGTAGCAACGTGTCGAAGGGCAAGGTGGGGTCGCGGCCATACAAAAGGTAAAATGGGGAGAATCCGGCAGTATCGTGACGGGACGAGTTGTATGCGAAAGTGATGTACGGTAAAGCGACGTCCCAGTCGCGGTGATCGTCGGAAACGTACAGGGCCAGCATTTCGGTTAGTGTGCGGTTGAGTCGTTCGGTGAGGCCGTTCGTTTGAGGGTGGTATGCGGTAGTGAGCTGGTGTTCTGTAGAACAGGAGCGGAGCAGATCATCGACGACCTTCGAGAGAAACGAGCGGCCGCGATCCGTGAGTAACTGGCGAGGGGCGCCGTGGTGCAGGATGACGTCGTATAGTAGAAAGTCGGCGACATCTGTAGCGCAGCTGGTTGGCATCGCTCGTGTAATGGCATATCTCGTGGCATAATCTGTTGCTACAGCAATCCATTTGTTTCCTTTCATAGAAATAGGAAAGGGGCCAAGGAGGTCGAGGCCCACACGGAAGAAGGGCTCTGTAGGGATAGCAATTGGTTGAAGCAAACCAGCAGGAGGCATAGCAGGCGTCTTGCGGCGCTGACACAGGTCGCAAGAAGTGACATAACGGCGCACAGAGCGATAAATGCCGGGCCAGAAGAAGCGGCGCCACAGGCGGTCGTAAGTACGAGTGATGTCCAGATGTCCAGCAGTAGGAGCGTCGTGAAGTTGCTGGAGCACGGCCAGTCGAAGGTGCTTTGGAACGACTAGGAGCAGCTCCGGGCCATCAGGACGAACACTACGACGGTATAAAGTTTCATCGCGGTGGATGCTCACCATCAAGGTGAGCATCCGCAGAGACGGGTCATTAGGCGAGGAGCTTAGGCGTTCCATAAGTGTTCGAAGAACAGGATCTTGGCGTTGCTCATCGCCAATATGGAGAAAGCCGGAGAGAGACAGAATACTGATGTCCGAGTCTGCATCGGTATCGTCCGGTTGATCCACAGGATTGCGGGACAGGCAGTCAGGGTCTTTATGCAGGTGCCCTGACTTATACGTAATAGAAAATGTATATTCTTGTAGACGCAATGCCCAACGTGCAAGTCGTCCAGTTGGGTCCTTCAAAGAGGAGAGCCAGCAGAGGGCGTGATGATCGGTTACGACGCAGAAGCTCCGACCGAAAAGGTACGGCCGAAATTTCGCGACCGCCCATAAGAGCGCGAGGCATTCCCTCTCAGTGATGGAGTAATTTCGCTCGGGCGTGGAAAGAAGGCGGCTGGCGTAAGCGATGACATGGTCGTGGCCCTGTTGACGTTGAGCGAGGATAGCGCCGATGCCATAACCACTCGCGTCAGTTCGTACTTCAGTAGGTGCAGAAGGGTCAAAGTGTGACAGAATCGGGGAGGTTGTAAGCTGCTCGATCAGGGTAGAGAAGGCTTGCTCCTGCAGTGGTCCCCAAGAGAAAGAGGCATCTTTCTTAAGAAGGTCAGTGAGAGGGCGAGCGATGTCGGCAAATTGTTTCACAAATCGTCGGAAATAAGAGCATAAGCCCAGAAAACTACGGACATCGTTTGCTGAACAAGGTACAGGAAAATTGCGCACAGCGTGGACTTTCTGTGGATCAGGTTGGATTCCGGCGGCGTTTACGAGATGGCCGAGCATGGTAATTTCACGGCGACCGAAATGGCACTTGGAGGAGTTTAGCTGAAGGCCAGCCTGCGAAACACGGAGAGTATGGTCGTGAGGCGCCTCAGGTGGCTCTCAAAGTTCGACGAAAAGACAATCACATCGTCGAGGTAACAGAGGCATGTAGACCACTTCAAGCCGCGCAGCAGAGAGTCCATCATGCGCTCGAATGTAGCTGGCGCATTGCATAATCCAAAGGGCATGACTTTAAATTGGTACAGACCGTCCGGTGTGACGAAGGCGGTTTTCTCGCGGTCCATCTCGTCGACGCTAATCTGCCAATACCCGGAGCGGAGGTCAATTGATCAATTGATGAAAAGTATTGGGATCCATGAAGGCAGTCAAGAGCGTCGTCAATGCGAGGCAGGGGATAAAAATCCGTCTTTGTTATCTTGTTGAGGTGACGGTAGTCAACGCAGAAGCGCCACGAGTTGTCTTTTTTCTTTACTAAGACAACCGGTGATGCCCACGGGCTACTGGAAGGTTCAATAATGTCCTTGTCCATCATCTTGTCGACCTCTTTCTGGATTATGGCCCTTTCTGTTGCGGAGACACGATATGGCCGCCTATGAATGGGGCTGGCGTCACCGGTGTTGATGCGATGCGTGACAACAGATGTCTGACCAAGTGGACGGTCGTCCAAATCAAAGATATCCCGATAAGATGACAGGAGGTGACGAAGAGCTGTTGTTTGCTCGGAAGGAAGGTCAGGGGCGATCATCTTACAAACATCGTCCGCAGGCGTCGAGCACGAAGGAATGGGTGACAAAGGTGCGTTGGTACTCAGGAAGGATTCGGCGGCCAAAGAAGAAATCTCAAATTCATGCAAAGGAGTGATAAGTGCGACGGCAATGCCGTGTGGCAGCACATGCGTCGAAAATCCAAAATTGAGGATGGCACCCGAGCACAGTTTTCGAGTATCCGGATTAAGGTGCTCGGTAGCGCAATATTTCGTGACAAAACCACGTCAGTAAGCGGAGACACGACGTACTCGCCATCAGGTACGGGAGGACAGGGCGTCAGGAGGACATTGGTAGCCGCCTGTGGAGACAGCCGTGCAAGCTCAGCAGAACATAAGCGGGGTGAAGCACAAGTTGTTGCGTCTGCGTCGGCAGGAAGCGGCAGATCCAGCTGTACAACACCTGCGGAGCAGTCAATTTGGGCAGAGTGTTTCGAAAGGAAGTCGAGGCCGAGAATTAGGTCGTGTGGACAGTGCTCGAGGACGATAAATAAAACAACGCTATAATGGCCCGCAATGGTCACACGTGCTGTGCACATTCCAAGAACAGGTGAAGTACTCCCATCGGCGACTCGCACAGTGCACTGTACGGCGGGAGTCAGAACCTTTTTGAGCCTTCGGCGGAGAGCAGCTCTCATAACTGAAACCTGCGCTCCTGTGTCAACGAGAGATGTGACAAGGAACACCATCAACTTCAATGTCCAGTAGGTTTCCACGTGTAGGCAGGGTCAACAGAGGATTTGTGGGCCGGGTCGGAGTTGCAGCTTCACCTCCGGGAGCTGCACCGCCTAGTTTCCCGAAGGGAAGCGACCGGTTGCAGATGGGGACGAAGAGCGGTGAACGAGAGGCGAACGGGACCGACGGCCTTGCGGAGACGGGGAGCGGCTGGATCTTGGTGGAGCACTGTCGGCGTTGATGTTCCGAGGCGGCGTGTAGGGCGAGAAAGTGCGATTGTCTGGTACTTGGCGGTAGTGACTCGGAGACGACCACCGAGGAGACGACGACCAGCGATTACGGCAATGACGGGCGATGTGTCCAATACCGGAACAATTAAACAGATGGGTCTGTCATCCGGTGTGCGCCAGTCAGCGGGGTTGCGGCGGAGTGGCGGGAAGCTTTGCGTCTGGGAGCGAGCGGCCGGAGAAATCTGGTAGGTGTTCGTATGGCGGACCGAGCAGAGAGATGGAATGCCCAAACTCGCTATTTCTTCCCAACGACCGCTTGTATAAGCGAGATAGCGGGCACACTTTCCCGACAGTCGGAACGAATTGGAGCCGGAGCCATGGCCTCAAGCTCACGTCGAACGATACGCGTTAGATCTTCTGATCCTGTCGGCTGAACGAACCGCGGCGGGTCTGCGCACGAAGATGTCGCGGCGGTATTGGGCAGCCTGTCGAAATGTTGAGGGACGCGGCGGCCTTTCGCTTGTTCGAAGCGCCGGCACTCCTTTATAATTGCATCCACAGTGGCACAATCCTTAATCATCAGGAGATTGAAGGCGTCGTCTGCAATACCTTTTAGTATATGACCAATCTTGTCCGCCTCGGTCATGGTGTTATCAGCCTTGCGGCAGAGAGCCAGCACATCCTGTATGTACACGACATAGGATTCTGTGGACGTCTGAGCGCGGCATGCAAGTTTCTTTTTTGCTGCCAACTGACGACCGACAGGGTCTGCCAAACAGGTCACGCATTTTTTCTTTGCAGCCATCCCAGCTTGTTAGGTTCAGCTTCATTGCGTATCGTACCATTGCTTCGCAGTTCCTTTCAGATAAACATGAGGTTTGCTAGCATCATTGTTGGACCCCACCTGTGTTGTCGCACACTCGTTCGTACATCGCAAGCCAGTCCTCGACGTCGGTGTTGTCCGTGCCACAAAATGTCCCCGGGTCCCGCAGATGAGTGAGGATGACCGTTGGCGTGGACTGCTGAGGCGTTTGTCGGTTGTGTCGGTTGATCTGCCATTGTGGCGGCAGGTAGATGACGTCCACTGCGAAGTTCCGTGATTGTACCCAGCACCTTCCACCAAAATGTTGCAGGAAGAAAAGCAGGCCCACGAGTGTAGAAGGCTGTATATATTTACAAGCGAAGAAATATGGCGTTCAGGCAACGGCCAGAGACTTCGTCTTCCTCTCGTTCGCGTCACCTTCTTCTTTCCCTTCACCGTAACAATATATATATATATATATATATATAATATATAGCTATTTATAATATGTGTGTGTGTGTGTTGTGTGTGTTGTGTGGTGTGTGTGTGTGTGTGTGTGTGTGTGTGTGGTGTGTGTGTGTGTGTGTGGTGTGTGTGTGTGTGTGTGTGTGTGTCATTTCCGTTCGAATGTAAAGCATAACGCACTGTGGAAGTCTCAAATGTGAGTGAACGATGCAACTGAGCACTGTTCCGAATGATTGTGCTGCCGGAGAGTTTCGGCTGTTGCGCCGAGGCGCAGTTCTTGAGAGAATTAACGCATGGCCGGGTGTTAAGTCCTACTTAACCAGTTCCTAGCTGCTATTCAATATAAACGCCCCGTTTGGGGCAGCCTGTAAATCTGCTAACTTGATTCAGACAAGGAAAACTTTGTTGACAGTCAACCATGTTTGCAACCCATTAAAACTGCGTGCCCCATGTGGCACGTACACTTATCTTCTTCAACGAACGCAACAGATCTGCACGTATCTCTGCGTGTATGTGAGACATGCCGTTCCCTTAATTGCTTCATTATGGTCGTTATGATAGTGCACCGGATAACTGAACGCAGCCGTTTATAATATACAAGCTGCAGAGTTGAGCGGTCATACATTTGGGAACGGCATTACATTTATGTAGGAAATATAGGATAAGCGTAACATGTTTTCTCCGAAATCAGACTCGAGAATAATTTGTTGTTTACACCCCCAGAAATAAGCCGAAGAACGCAGCTACCTGCTTTTTTCTTTTCTTTCTTTAATATAAGCAAATTCTTCGGTTTACGTGGCAAAACCACGATATGATTATGAGGCACCCGTTTAGTTTTTGCCACCTGGGGTTCTTTAACGCGCACCTAAATAGAAGTACACGAGTCTTTTTCCATTTTGTTCCAATCGAATTCCGCGACCTGGATTGAACCCGCGAGCTCCAGTTTAGCAGCGCAACGCCGTATTCACGATATAGGCACTAATTAGGCTACCGCGCAGGCTTTTTTCTATTTTTTATCTTTTTTGAAGTATCGACAGGGAAAAAAATTCCACTTGCGGCATACGGCCAAAGATAAGCATATAGAATGGCTAACTAAAACCGTTTTCGGCGCTCGAGGTCCGACTGCAATAAAATACCCCGTACCAATTACTCCGCATTCTGTTACGCGAGAAAGGCGGAAACTTGAATGGAATGTTGCTCTGCAGTTTACTCTCTTTTTTTTAAATCTATACCAGTGCTTCCCGTAAATCAAAGTACAAGGCGCCGGATGGGGCAGATATGCTTTACTTGTTTGAAGCAGCAAGCAGGAAGGTTACATATGTTGCTTCGTCTGCGTTTCGTCAGACCTACTGATAGAAAACTATATGCGCAACATACACATGAGAATACATGTTGCTTGAAGAACGACAAACTATTTTTCTCCAAAGGGAACAG
>NC_051161.1:96312976-96380887 GCF_013339745.2 Dermacentor silvarum | reverse complement strand
AAAGGTCGAACACCCGGCATCGGCTCATACCCCCAGGCTCACCCTTTCCCAGACACGGCTAAGCCGCGCACGGCTTCACGCGGGAGGGTCCAACCCCCATGTGCTCGGGTACGTGGTGTCGCAACTCACCAAACGCCTGCTCACGCAGACGCCCCTGCGGGGGAAAAATAAAGGTGCTGTATGTCTCAAAAGGGAGAAAGGTGACTTACTTTACAGAGCCTTTGCAAGGCGCTGTAATTGGTGTTTTGTCTTTTTTGGAGCGGTCAAGAGAACCTCGCCGCTCCTTCGACGCTACTAGCGCCGTTTGGCTTGGACTAGTGTCCATAGCCTCTTGCGAGGCACTGGACCCCGCTCCAGAGAGCGATGTGTGCGTCGCGTAGACTTCATCTCGAGCGATGAAGCCTTCGCCCCACCGGGCCGGAGGTCGACAGGACCCCTGTGGCCTCTGCAGTGCCCTGGCTGCGCCGGAGCTTGTAGAGTCCACTGGTGTCGACACTGTGAGAGATGGTAGGGCAGCGTTGGCTGCTCCCACCTTAGGGGCGGGTGGCGTTAGCCTCGGCACGCTAGACGTGATCCGGGCTACCGCCAGAGGCCGTTGTGGCGCCGCCCCCGTTGCACCACTTCGGCGAAAGATGTTTTAAGCAAGAACAACGAGGAGATACGTTGACGTGCTTCGCGGAATGTGATATTCTCCTTCACTTTCACAGTAATTATTTCTTTTTCTTTCTTCCAGGCTGGACAAGCTCTGGAGTATGCCGGGTGACTGCCGTCGCAGTTCGCACAATGTACCTCGTCATTATTGCAATCGTCAGAAGAGTGACCAGTTGTGCCGCACTTTGCGCACATAAGCTGCCCTCGGCCGCTCTGGGATGCGTGACCAAATCTTTCAAAACATTTGAAGCAACGTCGCGGGTTCGGAATGTATGGTCGAACATGAACTTTTACGTAGCCGGTTTCAAGAGTCTCGGGTAAAGTAGTTGAACTGAAAGTCAGTATTAAATGCTTTGTTGGGATTTCGTTGTCATTCCGTCTGATTTTGATGCGCTGCACATGGATTACCCCTTGGTCCTTCCATCCATCCAGGAGTTCTTCTTCATTCAATGTCATTAGGTCTTCGTCTGATACTACACCTTTTACTGTGTTCATTGTTCGATGTGCACTTACAGAAACAGGGATGTTACCAAAGGCTACGAGGTGTGCGAGTTTGTTGTATTGTTCCTTGTCTTTTAGTTCAAGGAGCAAATCTCCGGTTGACATCTTTGTTGCCTTATACCCAGCTCCAATGGTCTCTTTTAGGCACTTGCCACAAGAAATGGGGAAATTGCTCAAGCTTTTGTAGATGAATGTTCGCAGTGGAGGACGTGGAATTTCGGGAAACGTTCGTTGTTTTTGGGCAAGAATAGTGATGTTGCATCGGTGCGTGCCTTTTCGAGGCACGATCAGTTGAGAAAGGTTTCGGGGATCCCATGGAAAGAAACTACTTGTTCGGAAACGGCGTCTGCCACCCACCGCGGAGCCCAACAAGGGGACGTGGCAGAACATAGAGACAAGTCTGCACAGCGCCAGTAGTATGCCGTTGCTATAACCCAATATGGTATACCCAAGGTAGGACAGCCACACCAGGTTAACCCTTGCCGCCAGGAAAAGTCGAAGTGAATGGAAAAGATGAGAGGACAGGACAGATTAAAAGTGGAAGGGAAAGACGGAGATGATGGTAGAGAGAGATAGGAAAAGACGACTACCGGTTTCCCCCGGGCGGGTCAGTCCGGGGGTGCCGTCTACGTGAAGCAGAGGCCAAAGGGGTGTGTTGCCTCCACCGAGGGGCCTTAAAGGTCCAAACACCCGGCTTCGGCTCAACCCCAGGATCTCCTTTTCCCCGGACACGGCTAAGCCACGCACGGGTTAAACGTGGGAGGGTCCAACCCCGTGTGCTCGGGTCCGTGGTGTCGCAACACACCAAACGCCTGCTTTCGCACACGTTTGGAGAAGTACGAGTCATTCACTGATGACATTTTGGTTGATAGTTTCTTCCATTGACGACTTCTGCAGTACCCGTGCCATTGGCGTTATTCGGCCACCTTATGCTAAGAAAGACTGCGAGTTTGACCGTAATGATGCCCTTAAGACAGTTCATATTGTGCACTCCAAATAGCTAAGATACTTATGCTCTTCAACTAAAACTCAGTCCTGCGAAATGCTGCCTTATGTCAATCAGCT
This sequence comes from Dermacentor silvarum, assembly GCF_013339745.2. NCBI lineage: Eukaryota > Metazoa > Arthropoda > Arachnida > Ixodida > Ixodidae > Dermacentor > Dermacentor silvarum. Next base: position 96,378,670 of record NC_051161.1, on the reverse strand, counting down.
GTTCACCGTTGTATGCAGGCCTACTAACTTGTGCGCACGAATATTGATTGCTGACAAATTTCAGTAAGCTCACATGCAAAGATGACACAATTCAATGTTCAGCAAACACATATTACAATGGTTAGCGCAGCACAGACTGGTGAGTGTTAATGTTACTTCAGCACAGAACAATCTCATTTGATCGCTATTCCACCTAATTTTAGTGACATCAACGGCTGTTCAATAATAAATACTGCCTATTGTATATGCTGCTGTGGTAAATTAGCGTGATAATTTTTGTGTTTCATCTTTGGCTTGTACATAGCAATTTGTGGATTCAGCAGAGCTGTGGGCATGCAAGAACCATAAAGACGTAAAGAATGCTCGCCGAGAGCAGATGGCACAGTCAGGATTATGCCAGAGGGGAAAAAACGAACAGCGGGGCTGCTTGGAGAACGTGTGGGAGCTCTAGCTGCAAAGCCGACCAAGCCGCAGAACTAGTGCACCGTTCCAGTCCAAGAGGTGCTGTTGCCGTTCCAGTCGTGTGCTGAGGGAAGCCCACCCAATGCAGCTGCTTAAGGCGGCGGTCCCACTCCGGCGGCATGAGTCCCCCGTTTTCAGTACTTTTGGAGCAACCGTGGCGGCTCTTCTACTTAAGATATGACGTTGTCGTATAAACCATAAAAAGCTTAGTTCTTGTAGATTCCAACTATATATAATATAAAGAAATTGATTGGTGTGATTTAGAAATAAATGTTCAAGAACAAGCATGAGATACATGGTTTTTGCGAACTCTGTCTCAGTTGTGACCATATTTAGAAAAAACTACCGCACTTACTGCATTGCGGCTTGCTCTGTAGCTTTAGGACATATTTATCTAGTTCCTAGACGTAGCAAATAATTCTTAATTTTTTACTTTTGGATAATTTGCTTTTGAAAATTGCCAAATATTGCAATCTTCAGTTGTAAACAGCCCGACAACTACATGCTCAAGGAAGCTAAATTTAGGTAAATAGAGATCAAAGTATTTCCATTTAGGAGGCAAAATTTCATTCGTGTAACTTTATTAGTTTCCTAATATGCGGCCGAAAGTAAGCAATATTTAGAATTCTGGTTTTATTTTTGCCCAGTTTGCGGGAAGGTAATAAAGCTGCGAAGCTGCACTTTAAAAGGGGTCCACCAAGACTTCACTGACGTATTTCCGTCACGGAAATACGTCATAGAACATAATACAAAGAAAGAAACCAGAAGAAAAAGTTCCACAATCATGCAAAATTTGGAAATCGAACCCACGACCTCTCGGTCCGCGAAGATAGATCGCCGAGCGTTTAACCCATTGCGCCACAAACGCATTTGCAGAGAGCTACACAGACGCGCCTTATATATCTAACACTCCTCCGTGTACCCGCGCTCTTGCTCGGGCGGTGCCGCCGCCTACGAGCAGAAAAGAGAAGTACTGCATTATGACACTAACGCGCACCGACAGTGAACGCTTCGGTGGTCTCAGCACTACGACGCCTCGATGCCAGCATTCGAAGGGACGCTGGCATCAAGAAGCACTACCAACGCCACCTAGGTGGCGTTGGTAGTGGCGTTCACCGTACTCAGCACAGCGGAGCGTGGCCTCCGCAATTAGCTCTGAAAATGTTTCTGAAGTTGATCGCGGAGGCTGCAATTACGACGCGCTGTACGCGCTGATTTGACTCGGTGACGATTCAGTTACGTGCTTTGTCTTGCGCGTTGTATTAGTGTGTCAGTTACGTGCTTCGTCTTTCGCGTTGTGCTAGCGTGTGCAGCGTAGTGCAGCTTCCATATGCACGACGGTTGCTCATGGTCATCGACGTTGGTAGTCGTGATCACGGAGGAAGATTATTTAGGAGTAGAAACTCCCGTCAGCGCGGGCGCTCGCGTGCGACCAGATAACGTCACATTATTATGCGCCGACGGGGGCGCATGCAGTGGCGGCGCCTTGCGGCACGTCATGCAAGCAGCAGCGAAAAAAAAGAAAGAGCAGCAGCCCGGCGGATCGGTGGTGCCGCTCGGGCGCGTTCTCTTGGGCGGCGCCCGTGTCTCCCGCGCTCAAAGTAGACGGCACAGGAGTTCGGCGTTCGCTTCAGCGTGCACGCCGTAGCGTTGTTTTTGTGGGCATTTAAGTGAAACAGTAACTGTACTTGTCGGTGTCTGTTCGAGGGCCGTAATACTAACAGCGCTGATACGTGCAGTGTACCCTTGCTCGGAAATTGCTAGCCTAAGATGGGATGCAGGTGGGATGCGTGAGTGCCCTCAGTAGAAGTTGTGAGGCGCGCGGCCGAACGGGAGCAACGCGCGCGGCCGCGAACGAGAGAAACACATGTGACCGGTTGCCTTGGCAACCAAGACGGCGGTAATTTCTTTCTCAGCCGCCAGGTGCCGCCAGCATGATAGTGGCTCCGCGGGCTTGTGACATTATCTGGTCGCCGCAACTGGCGGAGTTTCCACTCCTAAAGGTTTCTTGCTCCGTGGTCGTGATGGAGGAGACGTGCCACCAGGCGTCAGCGTGGGTGCATCAACGCCTAAGGGCGCTTTAGCCACAAAACACCAATAGACATTATATATCAATGTGCAATAAACATTACACTACTTCTGTGAAGACACGTTTCACTTTCGTGTTCTATACCGATTCCTATATAAGAGGGATCAACCACATTTTTTAAAAAATTCGGTTCACACAAGAATTCTACTCCTGCGCCCCTCGGCAGCGTAGGGCGGAGCACTCTAACAATCAAACAGTTTTACAAGCATACAACTGTCACAACCCAATGGGTAGCTCAAATCAGCCCAACAGTTTTCGTTCAGTCACTCCTATTGGTTCATTTCGCTATTTCATGTTGTCCTCTGGCCACTCTTTACTTTCTAGCTTCAATTCAAACACTAACAAACCAGTAGCAACAAACAGCAACAACAAAGTACGCTAACAAAAGCCAGGAATATAATTTCCCTTCCATTTGGAATCCGCCTGTTACCCGGCCCATGCACTCGAGAAAGCTGCAAACTAGAGGATGCGCCGTGTAATTGCTTGAACACAGGCGGCGGCCTGCTCTATGCGACGAAGACCCCCTGAGTCACGCGACTGCCATCTGCCCATTAGGGCCCATACGCGCTCAATCCGCACACCTGCTCCGCATGCATGCGGACTGGGGCGGAAGCCTGTCCGATCGTCTGGACGGGCGGACGCAACTTTGCCATCCGCATGCCTGCTCGTCTCTCATTGGCTGGTACGAGGCGGACGGCGGAGGACGTCATCACGGCAAACATGGCGCTTGCTCGAAGCGAAGCGAAGCGGTGACGCGAGGCCTAGGCAACAGCCGCGGCAGAAACAGTCGATTTTTTCTCGTTCTTGTGATTTTTACTAGAGTTATCCAGCACCCACGGAGATAGTCATCGAAGGTAGCAAGCCGGTGTACCCTCCTAGGCCTCATCAGTGCGGGCGATCGCCGACAGAAACAGACGGAGCGGAGGAAGTGTGTTGTGTTTGCGTGAGCGTCGGAAGAAATATTTCAAGCCGTCGACTCCGTGATTTCTTGTGCCGTGCTTCGCGTGTGCATTGCAAACGAGAAGGCCATCACGTACCCGTGTATTCTGAGTATACGACACATGTTCAGGGCGGTGGCGAAGTTAAAAGTGTCCGATCGGCGTACCAGCGTACGCGACTTGTATGTGTTCTGTGTATGCGGTTCATTGCCGCGAAGTGGTGAACGCCAGTCCTTTCTAACCTTTAGAAGTGATGACAAGACCAGTAGCGATAAGATTTGTTGCTTCGGTATCGCTGTCATTCCTCGTGTGCTATACTGCGCGAGCCGTATTGCCACCTGCGATGCGCCGTGGTGACCGCCACGTTAGAGCTGTGTTGTTGCTCTTACGGAGTGTTCGCAAGATACCAATCGGGATATTCATGTGTAGGAGCTGTACTAGGCGTAAAAGTGCCCGTTTTATGCGATGTGCGTATACTCAGAAGTAGACTGTGCATATGTGTTTCCGAACGCATTTCTTGTGTAGTACCCCGATAGAGAAGCCCTATCACACCGCTCTTTCAGCTTCGTACATGTGTCGTTTGTTTCAAAAGTTCTTACTGCACTTTTGAAGATGCTTCTATCGGTGAGGGTAATTTAGGGAACATCATAATGGTTACATACGTCAAGACATACTGCACTGTCCTGAAATGTGGACACGCCTGGGCACTAATGCCATGATCCAATTTCGGGCAGCCTTGATTTTTTATTATGTGGACAGTAGTGTCAATAGCAGGGAATTATACATTGCACGAAGTAAGTAGCTTTATACTTGGGGGATAAAAGTGTGTGCAACACTAGTCCTAAACTGTCTGGCTTTTGCTGGACCAGCACAGAGTCCCTTTGTGAAGAAACCAGTGGCATGGTAGATGAATATATTGTTGCAGGAAGAAAGCAGGCCCACGAGTGTAGAAGGATGTATATTACAAGCGAAGAAATATGGCGTTCAGGCAACGGCCAGAGACTTCGTCTTCCTCTCGTTCGCGTCACCTTCTTCTTTCCCTTCACCGTAACATCGCCCTCCCGGTGGGGTTAGCTCCGTCCCAGTGCAGGTTATGGAGCGTCGCTTAATGGGGAGACATAGGGCTTGAGCCTGGCGACGTGAACAACATCGCTGGTGACGTTGGGAGACACTGAAGGCTGACCGACTGGGGCGATCTCGTATGTCACGTCGGACAGTTGTCGTAAGATCTGGTATGGACCAGAATAACGGGAAAGGAGTTTTTCCGACAAGCCGACTCGACGTGAAGGCGTCCAGAGAAGGACAAGGGAACCAGGTGAAAAATGGTGGTCTCGGTGCCGAAGGTCGTAGCGTCGTTTTTGAGAAGCTTGCGAGACTGTGAGGCGATGACGCGCGACCTCTCGGGCCTGGGCGGCTAAGGCAATAGCATCGCGAGCGTAACCAGTGCTGGGTGATTGTACTGCGGAAGGTAGCAACGTGTCGAAGGGCAAGGTGGGGTCGCGGCCATACAAAAGGTAAAATGGGGAGAATCCGGCAGTATCGTGACGGGACGAGTTGTATGCGAAAGTGATGTACGGTAAAGCGACGTCCCAGTCGCGGTGATCGTCGGAAACGTACAGGGCCAGCATTTCGGTTAGTGTGCGGTTGAGTCGTTCGGTGAGGCCGTTCGTTTGAGGGTGGTATGCGGTAGTGAGCTGGTGTTCTGTAGAACAGGAGCGGAGCAGATCATCGACGACCTTCGAGAGAAACGTAGCGGCCGCGATCCGTGAGTAACTGGCGAGGGGCGCCGTGGTGCAGGATGACGTCGTATAGTAGAAAGTCGGCGACATCTGTAGCGCAGCTGGTTGGCATCGCTCGTGTAATGGCATATCTCGTGGCATAATCTGTTGCTACAGCAATCCATTTGTTTCCTTTCATAGAAATAGGAAAGGGGCCAAGGAGGTCGAGGCCCACACGGAAGAAGGGCTCTGTAGGGATAGCAATTGGTTGAAGCAAACCAGCAGGAGGCATAGCAGGCGTCTTGCGGCGCTGACACAGGTCGCAAGAAGTGACATAACGGCGCACAGAGCGATAAATGCCGGGCCAGAAGAAGCGGCGCCACAGGCGGTCGTAAGTACGAGTGATGTCCAGATGTCCAGCAGTAGGAGCGTCGTGAAGTTGCTGGAGCACGGCCAGTCGAAGGTGCTTTGGAACGACTAGGAGCAGCTCCGGGCCATCAGGACGAACACTACGACGGTATAAAGTTCATCGCGGTGGATGCTCACCATCAAGGTGAGCATCCGCAGAGACGGGTCATTAGGCGAGGAGCTTAGGCGTTCCATAAGTGTTCGAAGAACAGGATCTTGGCGTTGCTCATCGCCAATATGGAGAAAGCCGGAGAGAGACAGAATACTGATGTCCGAGTCTGCATCGGTATCGTCCGGTTGATCCACAGGATTGCGGGACAGGCAGTCAGGGTCTTTATGCAGGTGCCCTGACTTATACGTAATAGAAAATGTATATTCTTGTAGACGCAATGCCCAACGTGCAAGTCGTCCAGTTGGGTCCTTCAAAGAGGAGAGCCAGCAGAGGGCGTGATGATCGGTTACGACGCAGAAGCTCCGACCGAAAAGGTACGGCCGAAATTTCGCGACCGCCCATACGAGCGCGAGGCATTCCCTCTCAGTGATGGAGTAATTTCGCTCGGGCGTGGAAAGAAGGCGGCTGGCGTAAGCGATGACATGGTCGTGGCCCTGTTGACGTTGAGCGAGGATAGCGCCGATGCCATAACCACTCGCGTCAGTTCGTACTTCAGTAGGTGCAGAAGGGTCAAAGTGTGACAGAATCGGGGAGGTTGTAAGCTGCTCGATCAGGGTAGAGAAGGCTTGCTCCTGCAGTGGTCCCCAAGAGAAAGAGGCATCTTTCTTAAGAAGGTCAGTGAGAGGGCGAGCGATGTCGGCAAATTGTTTCACAAATCGTCGGAAATAAGAGCATAAGCCCAGAAAACTACGGACATCGTTTGCTGAACAAGGTACAGGAAAATTGCGCACAGCGTGGACTTTCTGTGGATCAGGTTGGATTCCGGCGGCGTTTACGAGATGGCCGAGCATGGTAATTTCACGGCGACCGAAATGGCACTTGGAGGAGTTTAGCTGAAGGCCAGCCCTGCGAAACACGGAGAGTATGGTCGTGAGGCGCCTCAGGTGGCTCTCAAAGTTCGACGAAAAGACAATCACATCGTCGAGGTAACAGAGGCATGTAGACCACTTCAAGCCGCGCAGCAGAGAGTCCATCATGCGCTCGAATGTAGCTGGCGCATTGCATAATCCAAAGGGCATGACTTTAAATTGGTACAGACCGTCCGGTGTGACGAAGGCGGTTTTCTCGCGGTCCATCTCGTCGACGCTAATCTGCCAATACCCGGAGCGGAGGTCAATTGATCAATTGATGAAAAGTATTGGGATCCATGAAGGCAGTCAAGAGCGTCGTCAATGCGAGGCAGGGGATAAAAATCCGTCTTTGTTATCTTGTTGAGGTGACGGTAGTCAACGCAGAAGCGCCACGAGTTGTCTTTTTTCTTTACTAAGACAACCGGTGATGCCCACGGGCTACTGGAAGGTTCAATAATGTCCTTGTCCATCATCTTGTCGACCTCTTTCTGGATTATGGCCCTTTCTGTTGCGGAGACACGATATGGCCGCCTATGAATGGGGCTGGCGTCACCGGTGTTGATGCGATGCGTGACAACAGATGTCTGACCAAGTGGACGGTCGTCCAAATCAAAGATATCCCGATAAGATGACAGGAGGTGACGAAGAGCTGTTGTTTGCTCGGAAGGAAGGTCAGGGGCGATCATCTTACAAACATCGTCCGCAGGCGTCGAGCACGAAGGAATGGGTGACAAAGGTGCGTTGGTACTCAGGAAGGATTCGGCGGCCAAAGAAGAAATCTCAAATTCATGCAAAGGAGTGATAAGTGCGACGGCAATGCCGTGTGGCAGCACATGCGTCGAAAATCCAAAATTGAGGATGGGCACCCGAGCACAGTTTTCGAGTATCCGGATTAAGGTGCTCGGTAGCGCAATATTTCGTGACAAAACCACGTCAGTAAGCGGAGACACGACGTACTCGCCATCAGGTACGGGAGGACAGGGCGTCAGGAGGACATTGGTAGCCGCCTGTGGAGACAGCCGTGCAAGCTCAGCAGAACATAAGCGGGGTGAAGCACAAGTTGTTGCGTCTGCGTCGGCAGGAAGCGGCAGATCCAGCTGTACAACACCTGCGGAGCAGTCAATTTGGGCAGAGTGTTTCGAAAGGAAGTCGAGGCCGAGAATTAGGTCGTGTGGACAGTGCTCGAGGACGATAAATAAAACAACGCTATAATGGCCCGCAATGGTCACACGTGCTGTGCACATTCCAAGAACAGGTGAAGTACTCCCATCGGCGACTCGCACAGTGCACTGTACGGCGGGAGTCAGAACCTTTTTGAGCCTTCGGCGGAGAGCAGCTCTCATAACTGAAACCTGCGCTCCTGTGTCAACGAGAGATGTGACAAGAACACCATCAACTTCAATGTCCAGTAGGTTTCCACGTGTAGGCAGGGTCAACAGAGGATTTGTGGGCCGGGTCGGAGTTGCAGCTTCACCTCCGGGAGCTGCACCGCCTAGTTTCCCGAAGGGAAGCGACCGGTTGCAGATGGGGACGAAGAGCGGTGAACGAGAGGCGAACGGGACCGACGGCCTTGCGGAGACGGGGAGCGGCTGGATCTTGGTGGAGCACTGTCGGCGTTGATGTTCCGAGGCGGCGTGTAGGGCGAGAAAGTGCGATTGTCTGGTACTTGGCGGTAGTGACTCGGAGACGACCACCGAGGAGACGACGACCAGCGATTACGGCAATGACGGGCGATGTGTCCAATACCGGAACAATTAAAACAGATGGGTCTGTCATCCGGTGTGCGCCAGTCAGCGGGGTTGCGGCGGAGTGGCGGGAAGCTTTGCGTCTGGGAGCGAGCGGCCGGAGAAATCTGGTAGGTGTTCGTATGGCGGACCGAGCAGAGAGATGGAATGCCCAAACTCGCTATTTCTTCCCCAACGACCGCTTGTATAAGCGAGATAGCGGGCACACTTTCCCGACAGTCGGAACGAATTGGAGCCGGAGCCATGGCCTCAAGCTCACGTCGAACGATACGCGTTAGATCTTCTGATCCTGTCGGCTGAACGAACCGCGGCGGGTCTGCGCACGAAGATGTCGCGGCGGTATTGGGCAGCCTGTCGAAATGTTGAGGGACGCGGCGGCCTTTCGCTTGTTCGAAGCGCCGGCACTCCTTTATAATTGCATCCACAGTGGCACAATCCTTAATCATCAGGAGATTGAAGGCGTCGTCTGCAATACCTTTTAGTATATGACCAATCTTGTCCGCCTCGGTCATGGTGTTATCAGCCTTGCGGCAGAGAGCCAGCACATCCTGTATGTACACGACATAGGATTCTGTGGACGTCTGAGCGCGGCATGCAAGTTCTTTTTTTGCTGCCAACTGACGACCGACAGGTCTGCCAAACAGGTCACGCATTTTTTCTTTGCAGCCATCCCAGCTTGTTAGGTTAGCTTCATGCGTATCGTACCATTGCTTCGCAGTTCCTTTCAGATAAAACATGAGGTTTGCTAGCATCATTGTTGGACCCCACCTGTTGTTGTCGCACACTCGTTCGTACATCGCAAGCCAGTCCTCGACGTCGGTGTTGTCCGTGCCACAAAATGTCCCCGGGTCCCGCAGATGAGTGAGGATGACCGTTGGCGTGGACTGCTGAGGCGTTGTCGGTTGTGTCGGTTGATCTGCCATTGTGGCGGCAGGTAGATGACGTCCACTGCGAAGTTCCGTGATTGTACCCAGCACCTTCCACCAAAATGTTGCAGGAAGAAAGCAGGCCCACGAGTGTAGAAGGCTGTATATTTACAAGCGAAGAAATATGGCGTTCAGGCAACGGCCAGAGACTTCGTCTTCCTCTCGTTCGCGTCACCTTCTTCTTTCCCTTCACCGTAACAATATCAAACGATGTTCACAACCCAGCATTCTTAAAAGTCAGCAAGTTTGTGCCTTTATACAGTACGTTATGAAGCGTTGCTTATTAAAAGCAGTCAAGGAGCATTAGGAGCTAACAAGCAGTTTTTTCTTCTGCTACTTCTAGGCCACTTCTTTACGCAGTTTGAAAAATTGGTGTATGAATTGTTGCAAAAGCTTACACATATAATTCTGGACTGCTTCATATGCTACTCAATGTCCACAGACTCTTCACACCTGCTCTTACAAGTCTACACTATGTGAAGTGATCAACAGAATATATTTAACCCAATAACTGGCAAGACACGAAACACTTGCCATATAACTTCTTACAGCTTAATTTTTTTTCGTTGTTCACAAATACATGCCAAACCAAATCTGAAAATGTTGCTCGTAAAACTAGGCAAGATGCAGTAGGACGGCAATATTGTTGAGCTGTTCGTTAATGGTAAATGTTTGGTCCAGGATTTGGGGTTTGTTCTTGTTTGTGAAAGCCTGCATTGCGCCGTTTTTAGAGTTATACTAATGATGAAAAAGAACAAAAAGTAGCTTGTACTACTTCAAACACAGATGCACTTCGCATCTTGGCATTTCGAACAACAAGAGCTTCTGCGTGCCAAAACCCACAGTGTCCTCTCGGGTAAATACCGACTGGAGGGATACCTAAATTATTATTTTCTTGCCACAGCTAGGCCACCAGCCAGTACATTTTCGGGCGTTTAATTTAGCTATTTTGAGGTATCTTTGTTTATAACATGTAAGTTTGTTATAAATTCTGAATTTTGTCATATAAAGGTGCTTTCTCCTTTGCCTTGCTTCGTGCATTGTCGTCAGCAAAGGCGATCAATGCGAAACTTTATATCTTCGTAGTCATCAAAGTGCAAGTTTGCTTAGCCTGCAGGAATTACTATTACGCAGCCTGATAGTTCCTCCAACAAGTCACCCAAAGGACATTTTAGCTGGCTGCTTTGATGCTTTAGTATCTGCATTTTGATCAGCTACAATATTGCCCCTCTAAGGGGCTCGAAAATAGTGCAATTTTTGTGTTGCATTCACTGCCTTTTGGATATGACGCCGAATAGCATTTTGTTTACGGCTACCTAGATGCAACATAATTGGAGGTACTAGAAGTTCTCAAACCGACGTATTCTTGACAATGTGTGTGTCAGTTGCCCAAGACATTTTATTTTATTTGTCACACCACCTCATTTGAAATGTGCAACTGACACTCCTAAAGTTTACATAAATGCAATATTCACTAAATAAGTTTTGCCCGGAATTCATAAAGGCCACGGAAGGTAGACCGTCTGATGCACAGCAGGTAAAGCAAGCCTCAACCGTTAATTGGCAGCTTAACAATGTCTTTAATTGTCACCGTGCACCACCTACAGGATTTCAAATAGCAAAAGCACTTTGAGAAGGTCACTGTGTGTTCTTTTTGGGACGCTCCTCTATGCGGATAAAAACCAAGAACTTGCTTAAAGAACGGAAGAAATTTTCAAAGTGGCGACAATGTGACCAGCACGTGCGCTAAGATGAGAACGATGAAGCCTGCAGGTTTTGTAACCTAAACATCTGCTAGTGCTAATGCTCGGCATTTTTCTGAAGACCACTGTTGAGCACGGAACAAAATGAAGTTAAATTAAAAGACAGACTAGTATTTCAATTTGTGTTGTTTTTGCAGATGTTTCTGTTAGATCAACATTAGTGTTGAGCGGTCAGTCAAAGGGTTAAACGTTACACATATATTTAGAGTACTGGTTCATACAAAACAGAAAGTTCATATACTCCTACACCTTGCCTGTTTAGTATTTGCAGACTGATATTTCTAAAGCTTGTATATATAATAAATGAACTGCCTCATACGCTAGTGCGCGTTGTCTTTATAATGAAAAACAGGCTGTTTGGACGAGGTCCCCCAAAGTGAACAAAGTCCCTCCTAAGAGCGGTACTTCAGTGCTTTACCTTGTTCGTTTTCAATCGCCCTTTGACATTTCTATTGGCATATATTGGATATCTGTTTGTACACAGTGTCTGAAAATAAAATGAAAAAATTGGAAAAGAAAATTACATGAAATGTCTGAAAAGCATAGTGCCCCCGGCACAAGTACCCAACTGAGAAAGAGACTGGCGGTGTTTACAGCGGCCAGCGCTCCAGCGAAGAGGATGGTGACATGCGAGGGGTCCCAGTGGTCGCCGACAGCCAAACTCTTGAACATGGCGAGTGTGCATGCCACCAGGGTCGCCACCGTCGATTGGCACTGCGCATGAAGGAAACGAAAGGGTCGAGGCACTTTTCAAATTTGTAGACTCAAAATCGTAGGGACCCATATTTCCCACATTCCTGCTATTATGGCTGCATTGATTTCCTGGTTGAAACTGCAGATTTAGCTACCTACACTGCCACGAAAGAAGCCCGCGAATCCACGCAAAATTGCCGCGCGACTGCTCGGTCGAGACACTTTGCGCGTATTGCGGGCTTCTTTCACGCTCGGAAAAACATTTTTATGTAGCACGTATTCAGCAACAGAAAGCTGTATCGGGAATTTTTCATGTTGCTCTACAATTTTCTCATTGACACGTTTCATATAATTACAGTAATTGAGAAGTTTATTAATTACTTAGGAGTAATTATAGAATTAGGCGGAATTGAAAACAAGATCTGAGTATCTCCAAGCAATGGCATACAACATTACCTTGGCTCTGTGCAGCTACAGTGCTATTTGCATATTTTGAAATCTCGTTGCCTGATAGTTGGAACACCCTAATGTATATGGGTCCACCTATGTTCAGATCGCAGTAGTTTGTTGGACATTCATGAATGGGCCCATGTTAGTGGGTTGTTCTTTGAAATTAGTAAGATTTAGCTGATTTCTCATGGCGTATAAATTTAGACCTAGTTTTACTCCTGCGTTCAAAGAAACATTTGTTAATCCAACGTTTGTTTCCGATATGAATGTTATCTTTAACTGAACAGGACCACTTACTGTAGGCATTCGTTTTACGAACACTCTTCGCTTCAGGCTTGCCGCTCATTGAAGTAGAACTGACAGCTTCGCTGTAAGAATGTTTCTGCGTAACATCCATCGATATTGCTTACACGGGCGCTTTCGTAGCATGTGGCCAAGTGAATACAGCGCCGTTGACCTTAGTTGCCGAGTTTCAAACATGCGAAGGCATTTGCCATCTCGCACGGTGAATACAAAATGAATTTTAGCGCCTTCTGCCGCGCTCACGGAGGCACACCTAACGTGGCAGCACCATCTATGATGTTTTGTTCAGTTGCCGAGAGGTGGCGAGAGCTGTGCACGTCCATGGGTTCTCGGTTCATGACCAGCTGCGCATTATGCGCCGCGTAAGGTTCATCATTTTTCTTTGAATATTCAGGCAGAAAAATTGTTTGAATACTGAACGAAGCATACCAATAGCTAAATCGCTGTGTGATACTTCATAGAACATCGGCATTTCGTATCCAAATGAAAGAAATACCATGGCGCTCCCTTAGGAAAGATGAAAATGGTCATTGTCATGTTGTGTGCAGAAGACGTAGCGACGCCACATGTAATATTACCACGAATATGATTCCTGTGTTTTTGATACTTTAACCTCTTGGATTAAAGAATTCAATTAAAATTAAATTCTGGGGTATTACGTTCCAAAACCGCAATTTGAGTAGGGGGCACGCCGTAGTGAGGGACTCCGAATTAATTTTGACAACCTGGGGTTCTTTAAAGTGCACCCAATCCATAGTACACGGGTGTTCTAGCATTTCACCCCCATCGAAATGGGGCCGCTGCGGCCGGGATTCCGTGCTGCGCCCTCGGGCTTATTAGTGTAACGCCATAGACAGACACTCCGCCACCACGGCGGGTGTTGAATTATAGAAGGATCGAGGTCGTTGGACAGAATATTGTTTTAAAGCATCGGTATCATCACTAGAGACCGGATTTTAGGCAAATGCCTTTTTTGTTCCTTGCACTCATATCGCCCCATTTTGATATATGAGCATGAATTAGAGGTTAAGAATGGCTTTTATAGTGTTTTTATAGCGCCTATAAATGCTTATTTTGGCGTTTCTGCCTAAATGCCTATAAAAGCCTATTTTCAATATCGGCGCATATATGAACACTATTTAGCCTCAAGTTTCGCTTTCGAGTGCAGTTAGAGACCATTATTCGTGTTACCGGGCAACACTGACTGTTCGGAACTCTATGGGGTTCATCCTAGTCGTCTAGTTAAACCAACTTTCGGAAAACAACCCCTAGCAGCAAGAAATGGGACGCGCCGCGGTTGGCGAATGCGAAACCGCGGAGAGCCGTCAGGGGAAAGGAGAGTGAAGAGCAAAAGAAGAAAAAAAAATGTGATGTGCACGCGGCTTTTGTTTTGCTTGTAACTTACTTTGTAAGGTGTTCACCGCCGTCGGGCATTCCTTCTCAGCGTACGAGATCGTTCTCAGAGTGACAAGAGGAACAATTTTGAATCCAAAAATTTGGAGATGGTGATAGTTTGCTATTGCTTCCACAATATTCACAGTGATTCTTAGACTACGTTCCGCGTGCTCTCCACACAGATTTCTTCAAACACGTGCACTTCAAATGGGCGGAAGTGTATTTGGCAGTGTTGGGGCGTTTTGCCTGTACAATTCCGATAATGTCATTGTATATGAGAAAATTGCCAGAGTTGTACCTAACAGTCCTCATGTAAGAACATGTCAATTTCTTAATAAATTGTAGTCTCTCTTGCATTTATTATTTGTCTGTTTTTGTTATGTCTTAATTAAATTGTGCCAGGCAGGCATAAAGTAGCGCTTTTTAATCAGCATTCCCAGCTTTCAAGTATTCTTTTTCATTCTTGTTTCACTTTATGCAACGCTCGAGTACAGTGGCCATTGAACATGAATATGAGCAGTGTGCTTGTTGAATTACGCCAAATGATGGTCATTAGTCCAGCAGTTTATGGGACAATTGCACGGCTATGTTCAACTGTTGGCGCCTTTGTGCCATCATAAAGAATAATATTTCTTGTTTTTCTGTCGTAGATTCAGGTCGCGCACGTCTTCGTTTGAAATTATTTGCATTTATGTAAAGATTTATTGTGCCTATATTTACGACGTTGGAGGCCTAAAGCGTTGCTTTGCCTGCCTATTTTTGGCGCCTAAAACGCGCTTTGTTACTGCCTAAAGATCCGGCCTCTAATAGTCAGTTACTACATATAAATGCACTGACACAAGGAAATACATAGGCGATGCAAAAGTAAACAGGTAAAATGGGTGGAAACTCAGTGTTTAAACAATAACAGATTGTGCTCCATCATAACAATTTCCAGCAGTTAATTCCACTTTGTTTTGGCTACAAGTTAAAAAATAAGTGATTAGAAGTGCCAGTTCCGCAACTCAGGCGCTGAATACTCAAGGGTTGAAGTAACGATGCGAAATTCGGACTTGAGGCGAAACTGCTTTCTAAGGCAGGGAGCATGTATTGAAAAACACCGCCCAAGCGCTCCGTACAGATGGTTAACTAGCGAAGCTGAAACGTACGGCCCCGGTGTTTAGCAGTGGGTTAATGCCGACGCTGTATTGAAGTGTTTCTCAGTTATTCGTTGTAGGTTTGTGTTTCTAGTGGAACGCAAGCGCCAATGGCAGGTGGTTGCTGCTAACGACGACGCCGAGCTACCTCGAGATATCCAAGGCATGCGACAACGGCGAGCCGACGAGACCGCGTTGCGGGCAGAGCAGCGTCATTTAATTGTTGTGGAGGATAGGTTGAACGTAAAAAAAAGAACACTCGTTGGTAAAACACATTTATACACGGCACCTGGGACGCGGAATTTTTTTATCCACATTGTAGTTTTGTAATTGACATCTCAAATAATACAAAAAGTAACCAGTGAATTGTGGGGTTTTACCTGCAAGAGGGCGATATTTGCAAATATCATGGGTAGTTGTTCGCGAACCCTGCTGAGATTGCCCAAATTTGCCTGCGAAAGAAATAAAAAGGATTGGTTGGAATATTTATCATTGCATTGTGTACTTACACGTACTTCGCGGCCGCACATAGATGAACGACTCTCCTTTTCGTGGGACAAATGCAAGGTTTTCTTGGCATAACCACGTCAGCCTTTTAAATCGGATTGTGTAAAACAGCCAAAAAATATCGTGGATTATTAAAAATTCACTCCTGTAGGCCACGAAATGTTGAAACTGGCGCATACCTAGTCAACGCAGAATTTTGGGATAGTTGGTGATTACAGAACTTGGACATCATAACAAGCGATAAGCAACGCGAACACAAAAAAAGAGACAATACACTAGCGCCCATCCAGTCTAGATGTCTCTTCTTCAGCATACCTTCGTCCATGTGCAATAACCATGTAATAGGTAAATAAAATACACTTACAAAAAGTGCGCAAAACATTTTAGGAATCAGTACGGTGATTTTTCAAGTTCAGAGGGACTAGTTCAGAAAATGTTTAGGTAAAGAATACCTTAAAATTTCCTCATCTGTACTTTAAAATATTTTTTCTTATGTAAAACAACTAAATTGTGGGATGCAAGGCCTGAAAAGCCACTCGCGGGTTTTTGAGGTGCCGCTGCTGGGGACTCCTGGTTAATTTCAACCACTTGCCGTTGTTGCCACATACCTTAACCTAAGTACACGGATGTAGTTGCACTGTACGCCATAGCTGCCGCGTGCCGAAATCGAACAAGCGACCACTTACTCAGCAATAGACATCATAGCCAATGAAGCACCACTTCAAGTCTCCGCTATATTCAATCTCGTACATGTAGTACATATGTAGGAAACTTTTTTTCGATTTCTATAGTGAAGCTTAAGAACAAATATTTTATTTAGCCTGTGAATTTCCTCTTTGATTTGAGAGACTGATGACACGTAGTCTGAGCATCTTCGGAAGTAAGTAACAGCCCTTTATACATTTTTTTTCGATGTGAATGTTGTCATAGGTCGCATATACGTTACATGGGGACGTCGCTTCTCCTCAATTTTCTTAGAATTCTGGCGTTCCATGCTATGCTAAACACCATATCATAGTGTGCCATGGGAACTGCTTGCGATTAATAATGTTGCTTATATTCGCATCAATGGAGAGTAGGAGAAGCACACGGCAAACATGCTTTCATATTATTCTGCTAGTTGTGTTCACGATCACTTGTTGTGTGACCATTTGTCGCTATCTTATGTCGATAAAGCAATTGTTCTGTCTTGCTAACGTCACCACATGTTTGCGGACAAAAATGGACGATGTTGGGCAAGTCCTCTGTTCACAGCGATAGCACTCGATCGCGTTAATAAAAGGGGAGGATACAAATACAACAGTAGGTGGAACCCCCTCCCTATACCTTCACGCGACTGCTTTAGCAAATCTGTACTCGTACTCCGCGAATGAATGGAACGCTGGAAATGAGAAAAACATTCAAAACACAGTGGGCAAATTGGGATGCTCCTTCTTCGCGCTTGTCCTGTTCACTCGCGTTATTTCCCACATCCCAACTCAGCAGCGTTGTGCGGAGGAGGAAAAAGAATACAGATTGCTCAATAAGTATTTTCAAGGACGTCGCTTTTACTTATATACGCACACTTTTTGCCCTGACACCCTAACGTATCACATTTTCTAGCACTTAATCACTTTTGACGGACGTGGTTTTGGTTGTTTCTACAATCTGCTGTGAATAAAAATTCAGGTATACTACTTCAGTTTCTGAGATGACTTAGTTGTCGGAGACAAAGTAGGTATTGTCGACATACTGCCGCAGTCGAACTGATATCCTGTGCGACGTATGAGCGCAATGAAACAAAGAAAATACACAGGAACAGAAACAGTGCCATTAGGTCAAGTGTCTAGAAGCAAACCACAAATATAGATGAGTCGTCAAGACAACTGCAAAAGATGAAGAACCCTCGCACCTGCGTGCTGAGCCTGGCGACCAGAGTCTGCTCCAGGTTCCCGTTGAGTCCCAGCAAGGGTGGAATGAGCACAAACATCTGATGTATTCTGACATACACTGGCCAGTCCTGCACAGTAACAACAGAAAAAGTTGGTTGCAAGTTTGCAAGTGTGACATAATATCACATGCCTAATGATCGAGGCTTGGCATAGCCATCATTCATAGGGACAGCGCGTCCGTAAGTCGGCCTACGATTCTCTTGCACAATATGGACATGCCTCTACAGTTATCTTTCGCGAGTGCTCGCAAGTGTCCACGATTGATGGGTTGACGCCACCATCCATGAAGCATGCGCATTTAGTCTTGGTGCCTTTAAGTTGATAGCAGACGTTTCTGTTGTCGTTCTCGTTCTACTCGTGTCCGTATGTGCACGCCTGCCTTTCAGTAGTGTCAGTCATGCACAATTCAGAGGCGGAGGTGTAGTCTAGCAGTAAAACACATGGTCGCATGACAATGTGCCATTATTCCTGCGCGTGACAGTCATTTCTGAGTCATTCAGTACGGGCACGTGGTTCGTGCTATTGTAGATGAGCACTCGCGACGTCATTTGTACATTCAAAACGTGTACACTAATACAGACTAGAAGTTTATAAAAATCTAGGTAATCTTTCTCGCCAGTCTTTTCTTCAAATTTTGCTAGATCGGGCAGTTTCATCTAAAATGCAAAAAAAAACGACCGTGTACCGTGTATTGGGTGCACGTTAAGACACCCCACGTGATCAAAATTAATCCGGAGTCCGCCACTACGGCGTGCCTGATTATCGGATCGTGGTTTGGCCACGTAAAGTCCACACACACACACACACACACACACACACACACACACACACACACACATATATATATATATATATATATATATATATATATATATACATATACCAGGTGATTCAATGAAAACTTTCAAAGATCCGTAAAGGTTGCCTGTGGCAGATATCCCAATTCTTGTTCATGGGCTGGTCTACTCGAAAAGGAGGACATTACTTGCACAGACAATTTCAATCCATAATCGACTAATAAACAAAAATTCACTAAGTTTTTAACTAAGTACCTTAAGGCCCATATTGCAATTTACAAATTGTAGCCGTGGAGTTCGCAAGATGACACCGGATGACAAAAGCTTCGGGATATAAATTCCCGAATTTTGCAGAGAAATGCATTGCCGTTCCAGTTCCTTTGTGCTTCAACGCATAAAAAGACATTTTCTTAAGAAGGTAACCGGAACGCCAATTAATGTTTCCGCGAGATTCGAGAATTAATACCTCGAAACTAGTGTATTCCTGAGAATTCGTTCCAAGTGGATCCGCCGTGCGAACTCCACGGGTAGTATTTCTAAATCGCAACATGGGCCATAAGGTTTTAGTGAAAAACTAATTTGTGAATTTTTTGTAAATTAACCAATATGCATTTCAATTTTTTGTGCAAGTAATGTCCGCCTCTTCGAGTCGAGCAGCTCATGAACTAGAATTGTGCTATCTGCCACAGGCAACCTTTAAGTATTTTTGAAAATGTTCGCTGAAACACCCTGTATGTCACTTCGAGGCTTTTCAAGTGAGCGTGGGATTCATGTAGCATTTCCTTCATGCTGGTGACGTCCTTACGAAAATAGTCTACAACGCCAATCCTTCTACTGTCGACTTTTTTCGTGTGTAATAATTGTCTAAAGGTCTTTTAGCTTGCTTGATATTCCTTTCAGAAATGTGTCGAGGCAAAGTCCTAAATCCTTCACTAAAATCAGAACTTGATCCCCCTGCTCTGCACCTGCGTTTGTTTGACGTCACGAGCGGAAATGAGAGTGTGTGTGCAACACAGAAAAAAAACACCGCATATCCACTGGGGTGAATGATGATGAGTGGGCGAAGCTCCGGAGGGAATCATCAGGTAAACCGTGAATCTTCCGTGTAATTCGCCCAGTCTCGCCGCACTAAATCGAACGATTGACTTCCACCAATGACACGCAGCCATATGTGACGTCATTCCTATTTTATAACAGCGCCCTTCATTATAATTGCACCATCTCCCGCTTAAGGGGACGCTAGCACAAACGCGTTAGAAACGTGCAGTACTCTCTAGTAAGGCGGAGAGGCCACAGCGTCTTACGCAGCCGTTTACACATGCCGGAACGTGCACCGCGTTTGCCGACGCCATCACATGACTGCTGAGAGAGTATAACCGCCGTATTCATAAACGCTCCTCGACTTGAACTTGACTTGCCACCGCCTTCAACGCGTTTCGAACGCGCTGCCCAAGGCGGTGGCAAGTCAAGTCGAGGAGCGTTTATGAATACGGGGGTAAGGCGGAGAGGTCACAGCGTCTTACACCAGCTTCTTACACGGGCCGTAACGCGCTTGCACAAACGCTTTAGAAACGCGCAGTCTTTCGTTAATGTTGGGTATTTATTGTCATCGTGGTGCGTGTGTGCATGTGCGCTTCGTGGCGTAGTGGTTAGCGCCGCGCGTTCGGAAGCGAGGGGTCCCTGGTCCGATTCCGCGCTACTAACACAACTTTCGGAATTTTTTTTTTTTCATAAACGTAGACGTGGCTACCTACTACTACGACGACGGTTACTACTACTACTACTACTACTACATACTACAGAGGAGGGACAGACCCACACCCTAAGGAGCTTCGCCCCTAAAACTCAATTAGACGGTCGCCTGGTCTCCAGGAAACAGGAAGCGCCGCTGACCGGAGCTGTACATAGCGTACTGGGGTTAGATTTCTTTGCAGTGCGCATGATAACGTCATATGCGCGTGTGATGCGTACACGAGTCTGTCCCCATAGAAAACAAGCAATAGTACATTGTTGGAATCTGCGGCCTCTAACAATATGCATACCAACAGTGAAATAGGCGGCATACAGTTACATACACAATGTAAACATTCATTGCTACAATTGAGTACTTGGCCGCAAAAAAAATATCAGTGGCGATTTAGCGGTAATAAGTGCCAGAGAAATACGTCCGCATTACGCTTATATATATATACATACATATATACATACGTACATACATACATACATACATGAAGTGAGGTTATGCCGGGTCCGGTAGTTGAACAGGAACTTGTAGGTTGATGTAGACAATAAATGGAAATAAAGTATCGTTGTGGTCGTACGTGCGTCCTCAACCTACAAGTTCCTATATATATATATATATATATATATATATATATACTCCTCTATTATTAACCCGCGTCGCACACTTCACACACATTTGCTTTATCTCCATTTTGATACTTCTAATGCTAACGCATTGCGGCAATTTATGCAGCGAACGCACGTAAAGCGTTTGAAAGTGTTTCGCGGCAGTTTTATGCTCCGGAAAGGATACTTTCATTTATCCTTGATGATAGTCGATTTCAATACACTTCATAGCTATGTATTTCTGCGACATAGTGAAGCGTTTAGAAATGCCTGGGTATAGGCAATGCCTCCTAAAAGAAACATTTTTAGGAGGCATTGGTATAGGACACGGAATAGCAGCGTATACAGAGAAGCGTTGGCGAAGTCTTAGGTAGATTACAGGCTGCAGCGAAGCCCACATCTAAGCCTTTCTAAAGGTTTGAGAACTTCCGTGCACATCTTCGTCATTTTCCACGAATACTTTTCTCGGATTCGCACACATCTACGAAGGTTTTCCTTTCGCTGTCACTCATTGCAAGGGGAAGGTGGCCCAATCACTGAGCGCACACTGCCCTCTCTACTTTTCGGAGAATCAGTTTAGGCTACTGCGGCGATTCCCTTAGAAAGCTCGAGTTTTTAGTGCGACGCGAGTAGGCAGTACGGACGATATACAGCATTCCTGAGCTCGCTGCGCATTTTCAATTACGCATCGCGCTATTAGGAACGTTGCGCCATGCGTTATATCGAGTTTGTTTACCAGCGAAAGAAATGCTATCGCATGTGTAAGAGCGTTAGGGGATCATTGCAGATGCAACGCTCGGACCTTGACCACGTCGAGCAGGATGCCAGCGATGGTGGAGCCGATGCCGGCCAGGATAAAGGGCACGAACACCTGAATCGCAGTCGAGGTCAGGTGAGCGTTCATCGCCGGGTCCACGGCACTGCCACCCACGATGGCGGGGGTCAAGTTGGGGCTGCCAATGAGAGCTGCGCCGACGCACGCGTCCACTGACAGGGGCGCGTGCTGTTCGGAGGCGCGTCTCTCTGGCGTCGTCGACGGTGACGAATGAGAGAGTGGCGGACGCCCGTCGTCGCCGACCGGCACCAACGAACCGACGTCGTCGTCGCCGCAGGTGCGGTGGCCGCCCTCCGGTGATATCATGATGCCACGGGAGCGCAGGCGCTGCGGCAGGAAGTCACCCATCGCAGTTCTTACTTTTCGCCAAACAACACGTCTGGGAGGCAGGGGCCAAGGCAAATTGTCTACTACTCTAACCAGAGCAACATACTAACAACTGTCAACATTTCCTCGCTTTTGCCGAGCAGTCAAAGCGCAGACAACATAATTGTCGAGGAGTAAGAACAAGAACCGAGGGAGTGTCAAAAAGAAAGGCACATGTCTATCTGTCCTACGTCCTTGTAACCTGGGTGAGCCACACACTTAAGCTGAGCCGCAATTTAAAGAAAGTGGCGAACAGGCACGGCGTGCCTGTAGTGTTCTGTGCTGCCAACAGGTTGGCTCAACTGTGTCCTCCCATAATGGCCAGATCTAAGGTAGGCTGCCAAGCACAACACGTCACACCTTACAGACGATGCGCCACCGCAGTGGGTTATGAAATCCAACTCTCTTGTGGAAAGTCCTATGTAGGACAAAGTGGCCGCTGCATCAGTGATCGAATGAGGGAGCATGCTAACAACACGACGAAAGACTTGAATGCGCATCTTTCAGCGCACTGTAAAGCCTGTCCTTGTCGTGCGAGATTTCATGATGTGAAGATCTTGGGCAGAACTAAAGACAAAACCACACGTCAGCTATTGGAGGCGTTTTACATACACAAAAATGAGTGCTAGTCTAACTCAGACCTCTGTTGTTGGTACGATGCGGAACTTGCTTTCTTTAGATCTTCAAGATGATCGTGTTAGCCCTGATAATCGCCCCTGTAGTCTGCCCGAAGTGGCTGGTGCGCCTGCGCGTTGGGAAGAGTATATATACTGTATCTCGCTGTGTTTCGAACAAAGTTGTTACTAGCGCCAGTGACGTGTGTCGGTCTGTGTACCTTCTGTGTAATTGTGCCTTGGCGCTACAATATGTCGTTCTGCAAACAACTTGCCCAACAACAAGTCCTTCTGCAGCTTATTTACACGGAGGACTTCCTGGAGTTCACTGGTCTCGCGGTGCGAGGCAAGTGAGAACGTGCGCACCAACCCTAGCGAATTTCTGCAAGCTGCTGGCATAATTTCTCTGGAAACACGTAGCTATGCCACTGACAGCTATCAGCATTGTGTTTGACGGCCAATGGGAGGAAACGGCTAGAGACACGTTTCTATTCTGACGAAAGTTAGGAAGCACAATTAGAGGGCGAACGGGTTGCAACTGCTCTAAGAAATTCTGAACGGAAATTCCGCCGGCTGCCCTGCAAACAGACACAGGCGCGAAAAAATGGTCTCCTCCTTCTGAAATCGAGAAGTGGCAAGTGGCGATATGATTGGAATACCGGTTACATCTGTCATGGCTCGTACAGAAATGCGGCTTCATTCTACGGACGCTGCTATTACTCCCGGCTGCTACCTAAGCAGAACCGTATTTCTTACCGTTTTAGAGCAGCAGCACCGGTTATCTTGGCTTCGGAAGCTTAGTGCCAACGAGGCGGCCTTTAACGATTTGCTTCGATTTGGTCCCCGCAACCGAACCGAGAAGCTGTCTTCTACTTCTTCTAGTGCACGTTTTCACGTTGGCACTAGCTGCTCGTGCTATCTCCCTCGCTTTCTGGCGGATTCTCTCAAAGCACGCGCATTGTATGTAAAAAAAAAATCTCTTTTGCTCGAAGCCGAATCAATGAAAGCAATAGCAATGTATAGCGTTATACTCGAGTTCCTCGTCCGGTGTTCTAACATAAAGCACCATTCAGTGAAGTTTACGTTAAGGTCCCTATACCTAAAAATTGTTTTATCTAGGGATCTCAGTTTGCGTGTGACTCCTGTGGCATCTAAAACTGGGACTGTTTTGCGACCAGTGGCCGCTCATCAATTGTCATATAAATATCTTCCTCGACACCAGCACTCGATTTCTCCCCTGGTGGGAGCACGCATGTGTACGTTTCCACTGCTCGCCTACAGGGTCTCGTTTGTGCTGTACGTGGAAGGTCATGTTTGTGGCATCCGCAGCTTTGCCGACTCCGAAAAGGAACACTGGGCATTTTCTGTCGTTAACTTACATTACAGCGATTGACACATAAATGGGCTGACGCTGCTGGGGCAAAACTAGCACTTCCCGACGGAATGGCTTGAAAAAATCAGATGACAGTCCAGACGACAATTCAGGTTATCGGACGCTTTCCAGAGCCTGGGCGTCGTGGCAAACGCGTCGGAACGCTCCACGCGTTTAGTCGTGGCCTGCCGAGCCGAAAAGTTTGAGCCACGGCCGCTCGTGGCTTGAACGTGCGAGCGTTCGTGAGCTTGAGCACGTCAATGTGCGTTGTCTCATTTTCATCGACTCCCGAGCCACCCGTGTCGGAGGCAGTAGACAGTGTTAGTGTTTACCGTAATAGTGGGCTTACCGGAATAGCGGGATCAAAATGTGCATGCGCAGAAGACTAACCAACCCATACTGTTTAGCGTACACACGTTATTTCTCAGATTTAACGTTACCGTCGTTGCGTGGTTTACGCAGTTTACGTAAAACATGACGGCGGTCCCGATGGCCCGCTTCGTACTGAATTTGGCGTTGTTTTTGTACCATTCACGATTCACGTTCGTAGCAAATGACTGCGTAAACGGCTTTTGCTTAGTCTCATGCCGCTTCGACGAGAGAGTGTTATGGCTAACCTTGAGGAATTTTCGAGATCTCTTCTCGTTTCGAACGCGCCTAAGCCTAATGACGAAAATTTTCTCCGAGATGCGAGCGCGACCTGTTGGTAAAGTCGGGAGAAAGGCGCGACGATGGCATATGGCCTCTGAGATGGGAATATCTCGGAGACTACGGTGTACAGCTTGTACTGCTTGTCTGTTTCGCTGCAGATCGGCGGACATGGGAAGTAAAAATACAACGCGCTCTTGGCTTCCATTGCGCTGCCTATCGCACTTTCCGGACGCACGCACACATAGAATTAGGTGCCCTATGTATGCGAAATTCGAAGCGTAATGGAATAGCGTCCCGCACGCAAAATACGCTGTCGCGCTATACTAAAACTCTCTTTCTGCAAAGTTCGTTTGCGGAACGGTAACGTTATTTCCCTTAACCCCGCTATTACGCTAACGTTAAACTAAAGCTGTCTATTGTGTCGACACACAAGAACGTCGTTGTGGCCTCTGGCCAGTTCCGGGTATCGTTGCTGATCCGCAGGGACAGCGCCATGGTTTATTATACCAGGCGTCTCACAAGGCTGGCGCGATGAGGAACACCGAGATTAGATGTTGCACGAGATAAGACCGACGAAAAACATTCGGTGCTTGTGAGCGCCCTGTGAATGTATGACATGTATTAGAAACAAACATTTCATTGCCTCTAACTTGCGGTTCGGCTTTCATCGTTATTTATGCGCTCCATCGTGGTCATTCCAGCTTCGCCATCCCATTGTCTTCGCGGCGTCATTCTTACGTAAGCGTCATCATACCATCATCATCAATTAATCATGTGTATTAGCGGTCGCCATGCCACTGTCATCATTTTAGGATCGTTATTCGACTGTCGCCAGGCTGTCGTCGTTGTTTCGTCGCCACCACTCTATATCTGCCATGCCATCGTTGTTACGGCGTCTTCATTATACCATCGTCATCAATCCAGCGTAGTATCCCCAGTCTCCTCATACCGTAGTCTTCATTCTGTCGTCGCCATTCTAGCACCGTTATCCTTTGTTGTAGTGGAGCTATCATCGCCTCACCACCGTCTCGAGTGTCTTTCCAGCGTCGCCATTGCGCCGTGCTCGTTCCATCGTCATCATTATTTCGCAGTCATTCCAGTGTCATTCCATTGTCATTCCAGTCTCATTGTTGTCGTGCCGTCATCGACACGCCCTAGCGGACATTTTACCATTATCATGCCGTCGTCCTGAGTGCCCCGTCGTCATACAGTAGTATTTTGCGCCATAGTGTTCCTCCTATCGGTGTCATTTATTTGTAGTAATTATTTGTAGCCATTGGTTTACGTTGAATGAATAATTTTGCTGTGAAAGATGCACAACTTGGTTGTCGGCTCTTAGTTGCAGACTAGAATAACGCTCTGAGCAACCACAAGTTGAAAGTTTGCCGCATATGATTCCCAAACCTCGTGGGAAGCGAACATTTTTGTAGCTGCGCGTTTAATTTCCTTTCTGCTATGCACCAGGCAGGGGAGGAGGAAAAGCATTCATTGAAAAGTAAATAAGAATAAGCAAGCGCTCCACTTTTGTAAAAGGTGAAGGCGAAAGCCGGCTAGCTGTGGAAGAGGACGGCGACGAACGGTAGCGCACTTGTCGGAGCGGCTTGCGCCGATTGCAACCCGAGTGGTGAAGGAACATAAGTATAATAGGTGCGAAGGCTTGGGCGGGGCGTGGCTTCACTTCTGCAAAGCGATGCCTAAAGTCCGTGCTTTACATCGTTGTTCATTCCGTACCACGCTGGCGAGGGTGTTGACTGGAGGTGGCGACGTACCGTGTTGCTTCTGCAGCTGATCGCGAACAACTGTGCGAATCAGCTCGCAAAGCAAGTCGACATCGCACTCGAAGCCTACTAGTGTATCGGGAGTGGAGGTGGCATTTACGTGTCTGTTGTACATGTTGCACCGCTGCTGTAGTGTCTTCTCCTCAGCGGTGACTTCTGTATGGAACTCCGCAACACTCGTTGGCAGATTCTGAACAACACCGCCAAACAGCGGTTCCTCTGCGCCTCTCGTCAGATGATGCACCTTCTTCTCTTCCGACACGCTCGTATCGGCACGCTGAAATAGACGCGTCATGTCCTCCACGTACATCGTGGCGCTCTCGTTGGGCTTGTGCACGCGTGACTGGGGAGCTCGCTCAGCTTTCTCTCGCCGAACGGGGCTGGAGTAATACTCCCGTAGCTTGCGCTCGAACTCAGGGCGTGATGACAGGGCAGTTTCACGGTTAATAAACCATGTGCGAGCACCATCCTCGAGGCTGAAGTAGACGTTCCTGAGTTCGGTGTTGCTGTCCCACTCGTTAAACGCAGTTACGCGCTCGTACTCAGCCAGCTCATGTTCCACGTGTTCAAAGGCGTCGCCATTAAAAGCCGTCGGCACTCCGGGGCTCAGCAGCGTCATGTAAGTCGGCGTCACGCTTTTCGAAGTGTTCGCAGAGGTAACAGTCATCACTTTTTTTATGGATGTGTCCAAGTTCTAGGGCGAGGCCTCGGATTCGCCGGCTTGTGGGGTGAACTGGAAGGTGAACTGAACTGATGGGCGATCCACCAGCCCACCTTGCACGACGAGACGCTGATGCGATCCATTCTGGGTGACGAGGCTGGCGTGAAATGCAGTATGCAGTATGTCGCATCTCGAGCCGGCTGCAGCCGGGGCACGCCGACGAACGCCGGATACGTCGGCCGCGCCTCTCGCTGTGGCGAGGGTAACCTGAGAGAGGGTGGTAACCTCGCCTAGCAACGCCTCGCACTAGCTGTGGCAGGTGGTTGCTAGGCGACATGAGGCAACGCACAGCTGGGCCGAGTTTTCTACTAATAACTAAAAGCTTGAACAGCTCCGTTGTTAAAAAACAAGACAGAGAGAGCAGGGTGGGGGTCGTTCTGGAAGGTAGAGGATCGCAAGCCTTCAAAGAACTGGACAGAAATCCTTTATGTCGTAGGCGGCGTGCGTTGTAGATTTAGAAGGATGGTGCAGTCAGTCGGTCAGCATGCGAGCAACCCAAGTGTAAGGCTGCTGCTGGAAAAGCGTGATTTATTACTTTAGAAGCATGAGATCGGCGTTTACCTTCCGTTTGGTCCCGTCGACCAGAACGGCCGTAAAGAAAGGATTAAGAGACGGCTGACAGTAGGCTGCCGATGGTGCTTGCTTGGCGAGTGCAACTATATGAGAATATGGATTGTCAGCGGCGGGTGCCTGTCGCGGTGACAGCGCCGAGATGAGACAGGTGCGTGGCTCATGACATTAACTGATTATACCCGACACGTGGAGTGGCGATTAGAGCCAGCAATTCGTGACGCCTTAACGACCCTGGTCGTCCTGGTAATCAGATGTACATGCGAGCTACTTCCACTGAGAAAACGCAGGGGGGTGCATATTACCACGCAATTAGCACCAATTAGTGCAGAAAGCTATCCTAATTAAGAGAGACAATCAGTGCTTCGCCGCGTCCATGTCGTGCTGTGGTTTTGACAGCGAAAGCTAAGAGGTCCGTGTCCACAGCTGGCTTATGTCGTGCGTGAGCCAGGCCGCTCATCGGCACAGAACGCGTGAACGCCATAGCCACAATTCACTGCGCGCACCGTGCGCATTGGGTCCGTTGTAGGAACCCCTTTCTGGAATCGTTGCCAATTTACCGTCGTGGAAACGCCCTTTTGAGCGACTGTTTACTCGACAAGTATACGCGACATTAAAGTGACGCAGTGGCAGCTTTCATTTACGTATAGCGGTAATTATTGCGCTATGGAAATCTCCAAAGGCAGTGCGCAGGCACGAGCTTAGCACTGGGTGACCCAGCATGTGTCAATCACCATGCTGCCTTAGTTTTATATTAGTAACACCTAATCAAAAGTGTATACAAGCCCGGCTGGCACTCATTTTGATCGTAAATGTTGTTCAAGTGCACAATTTTCTCAGAGAAATGGGGTATTTGGTATTGAGATCCTCATTACGCAATGTACGAGACGAAAGGGAACCGCGAGGCCGGATTTTTATTAGCCATATCGTTAAATAATGTAGAAATAAGGCGAATATATCATGATTACTTATTCTTGTATAAAGTAAATAACAACCACTTCTCCTGTCCACGGTTACTGTCGGCTGTAACGTTCGGCGTGTCTCGCTTAAACTTGCGTTATCCCAGCATTGCCTACGTGAACTCCTCTTGTACCGACACGTCTTGTGACACGTCTTGTGACACAACAAAATGCCTTACGTTATGACCGTGATATTTTCAGCTCTTGTATTTGCTCATTATCTGATTTCTGTGTTTGATTTAATTCGATTTTTTGTTGCATTTTGTACCCCTGTTCTTTCAGGCTTTCTGTTTTTCATGTTTTGTTTTCTTTTCTTTGTGTAACACAAGTGCACCAATACTAAGGCGTAGAGCGGTTCTCCGGCACTTTCAGAAATTAATTAATTAATTATGTATTTTTTATTTATTAATATATTAATTAATGAATGCCTTTCTTGGAAGTATACCTTACTATATATATCATACGAATATTAGTTTCAACTGCCACAGCTACACAGCATTCATACTTTTAAATATTTTAAGGTTACTTGTGGAAGTTATCAACGCACGAAGGCGAATGAAGTTTGTGCCTAGAAAACTTTTTTTTTGAATGAATGATAAATAATTCACAAATACTGTTGATTTTCCGTCTATACTTGCCTTTTCATAAGCTTTGTGTTGTACTTGGACCTAAATAAGCAAATGATTAGCTTTTCAACACACCGATTTCTTTAACAAAAAAAAACTAACAAAAAAAACTAGAAAAAACAATAAACCACCTATCGCTAAAATGTACCCTTTGTCGTCCTTTTCATTCTTTTCGCCCACTTGTTGCACTTGGGGTCGCGAAACACCAGCTGCATGTCATTTTATTCGTAACTGCTGGTTGTCTTGCAGGAGTACTTGTCGGCTGGAGGCTGAAGCAATGCGCCTTGTGTCGTTGAGTTTCATTTCCATGTTTCTGCTAGTGGCCCGCATGCTGTTGTGCTGTCCTTTTTCCCTTCGAAGAAGGAGTTCTGCGATGGCTTCAATCGCCTTTTTACTCGTACAGGACACCACCGCTTTCACCGGTGTAGGCATCTATGGAAAACCGATGGTTTATATAAGGAAATCTTGTGTGTTGCCAGAGTTCTCCGATGTAACTGTTAGACGTGAGAGCCCCCTATTTTTGTAACTGTAAGTGACCATTATCCTGTAACATCTATGCTCTAAAACCTCCTGCGGCAGACCGCTGCGGGAAAGTTCAATAAAAGCCGCTGCTGCGGTAAAACCTAAGAGCAATGTACTGGGCAGTAAATTAAAGAAAGTGGGAGGTAGTGTGTGAAACAAGTAGTATGGAGCGCGGGCAAAAGTACAAGCAGTGTGAAAATGTATGTCATTTTTGCTCATTTCTTGGTAGGTCGAAGTTCAAGAATGTTTTCGAACGTTTCGAACTGAGCGTGGAACTGAATGTGTTCGAACTGAGCGTTTTGTGTCTTCACTTTATAGGACTATAACTTCAACCTTTGAGAATCATCTGACGAAACTTGAAGTTTTAGGAAAGCTAAAAATTAAATTATGGGGGTTTTACGTGCCAAAACCACGATCTGATCGATTATGAGGCACGCCGTAGTAGGGGAATCTGGAAATTTTGACCACCTGGGGTTCTTTAACGTGCACCTAAATCTAAGTACACGGGTGTTTTCGCAGTTTGCGCCCATCAAAATGCGGCCGCTGTGGCCTGGATTCGATCCCGCGACCTCGTGGTCAGCAGCCCAACACCATAGCAACTGAGCAAAAGTTGTAGGAAAACTAAGGAACTCAAAGGATATTCGAAACAAGTACTTAATACAATTTTTCTAGATGCTTCGCCGGTGTGGAAAGCGCTTGCAATGCAAAGGTATTCCGAGTTTATTGTTTAGAGAGATGGTGTATTTCCTTTGATAAATGAGCTGGTAGCATCTGACTGTCGCAGGGCATATAGAGTAATTGCTCTAGATGAATAAATTGCAGCTGTAATCAAAATAACGCCCTTTCTTTAATCGAAATAATACTAAAATTGCCTGGGTGAGACAACGTTTTGTTTCCTACATGGTCGACGGAACCGTAGCGACTGCGCCGCAAAACAGGAACTATAGCTTCCGAAAACGTATACGAATGACAGCGTGCGCCGAGATACTGTCGCTTGTGCGACAGTATCTCAGAGATCGTGCTAGGGTTTGAAAAAGTTTTGCTGCTAATTAACGCCGAAGATTGTACCATGGAACGGCAATTAAGGTGGAAATAGCTGTAGTGGACAAATAGCTGTCATGTGGTCCGGTCACATGAAATGCCTGTTTTTTATATCTACAAGCATAGAATATGTACTCTGTTTGTGTGTGCGTGTGAAATATATTGATCGTGAAAGTGGCTAAATTGCTCAAACCAACAAGGTCTGTGTTCACGTGCTTTGATAAGATCGAAAGAATGATAGAAGAAGACGATACTGACAAGCGACGACCTCCCGTTTGAGCTGCTATCAGAGCGCCGATATTGTACGAACAGGTCCTGAGCTTTAAAGCGGTAACCCAGGTACCTGACCAGCTTCATGTCTCGTCAAATAAAGGGACAAAGCAATGCAGATTTCAGCTCAACCCAGCAGCCAGTGCCGATCTACAGCCCAGAGACTGAGGAGACGCTACTGCTGGACGTCAACCCTGTGGTGAGTTGAGATCGGCTACGATGGTAGAAGCTGATATGGCAGAATCTTGGCCAGGCGGAGGCATATTTTGAACGCTTTTAAGTGTCTCTCCCACGCAACTGCGCGAGTGTATCCTTCTTAAATTGAGAGGAGGTGCGAATTCTCGCGAGAAATCGCGAGAATTTGCTGTATAGTAAAACGATGTTACTTCTAAGCAACTGCAAAGGGACAAAAATACGCAGGCTTACTGCAATAATGACAATGATGGATCTTCTCCTTCCGCTCACCCAAGGTGCGGTGCCCACTGCTGCTTCTCAACCTCATGCTGTGGTTCGTGGGTGCTTTCCTCATGGTGGTCGCAGTGGTGATGTTTGTGGAGTCGTGGGACACGGAAGAAGACGAGCGCATCCTGGAACAACTGGACATTTCCGGAATGCTGTTGTCGCATATGGAGATGCTGCTGTTCGCGTTCGGACTTGCGCTGTTCACCATGAGTTCGTGCGGCTGTGTCGGGGCACTACGCGAGAATACGTTCCTGCTCAAAATGTACTCTCGCGCGCTCACCATTCTCATCATCATCAACTTCGTGCTGGGCGTCCTGGTCTTCTTCGTGCCCGGTAAGGAAGCCGACTTTTTGAGGCTCTAAATGTACCAATGAAAATATTAAGTCGGTGGGTTTTTTGGGCTGCTCCCCTCGCCTCAAGGCTTGTATGTCTGTGTATGTTCTGACGTTACGTTGAGGTTGGCCTTGACACGAGCATATATATATATATATATATATATATATATATATATATATATATATATATGCACATTTTTGCGGTTATGTTGGGTTTATTTACTGCACAGTTTCGGTCGGTGGGCCAACTTTTTTCAAGGGATACCGAAAATTCTCGCAACATTCTTTTTATATCTTCAGATAAAGAAAAACAGGCCAAAAAAAGGGAGAAGGGAGAGAGAGAAACGATAAAAGAACAACAACAAAAAACATGAGGGAGAGAGCCTTTGGCGAGAGAGATTACTTGTTGGTAACGGGGTTTTGCATGACGCGTTCCTGTCATCATTGGCAATGGACAGGTCTTTGATACGGTCCCCGTTACACGCGCTTTTACCTGATCGACGACGATGCACGGCGCATCCCGTCAACAGTGGCAGTGGACATGTCATTGACACGGTCGCACTTACGCGTTGTTTGACAGACATGATTGACGAGCACGCGTGTCATTTTGACCTGAACGTGCAGAAAAATAAATAAATAGATACAAATATAAAAGAAAAAATACAAGGGTGAGAGCCGATGGTTCAGGGAGATCACTTGTCGGTAACGGGGTTCCTCACGACGCGTACCTGTCATCATTAGCAGTGAATATATATATATATATATATATATATATATATATAAACGGGAAGAAAGGAAACCGAGGGGTCCGATTTTTATCAGTCCTATCATCAGAAGCCAACAAAGAATCGCACCAAGGAAAGCGAAGCTCCTAATCAAAATAAAGAAATGAAAGTGGTTGAATCCGGCCACTTTGATGCCTTCAGATAGCACGTAAAGGTTTACTGACCAGTTGTCTTCACCGAAAGTTCACGTACACGTGCGCCTGCAGTAGAAAGCATGTTCTGCACCCGCCGCCAAGGTCGTGAGTGGAGGCGCTGGCTAACACTCCCAAGGTTGGTCTAGTAGATGAACATGAATAACCCAGAAAGTGGATGGGAAAACGAAACCGCAATAGCTCGGTTGGTAAGCACGTCGCACGTGTAATGCGAAGACGTATGATCGTATCCCACCTTTGGACAGTTCTTAAGGGCGAAGCAAGTAAGGGGCCCCGACTGTCGGCGTGTAATGTGATCTCAAGTCGTCGTGGTCACGCGCAAAAACGGAGTCAAACAAGTCTGAATTCATCAAAACAGGTTCAAAATACACTAACCTGAACATGTGTCAGAATAATATAAAGGATAGGAATAATGAAGTATTAACCGTATTAATTTGCAGAAACTCGTGAAAATCGGGAAAATGTTGTAATTTGATCTCACTCGTCGTGGTCACGCGCAAAAAGTTCTCAAAACAAAGTCAACACAAGTGCATAATTGATGAAAACCAGTTCAAAATAAACTAGCACGATTCAGAATAACTTCAAGATACAAAAACTCATGAATTATTCGAAATAATTATCAAAAAATCGCTAAAATCGCTTCTATCATCACCAAAGGCTTTGTCCATCTACGTGGCCGTTTCCCACCAGTTGTGCCTTAGCAGAGATGCCAAAACGGATGATGGGTTGCTAAACACAAGATAAAACAAGATAAACACAAGGAAGACAGAAGGGACGGCACCGGCGAATCACTGGTTCGCACCTCCCCAGCTTTTACGTTGAGTGGAACTGCATTACCACCGAGTATACCAAGGCCACTGTCCCGGACCGGTCGCAATTTTCCAGCCACATTCATTTCCATTCGTTTATGATTTCCTTGATTTATTAAAAAACTGCAAGTAATTTCGCCTATGCTGTCCTTGGCGTCATTGTTTGTCGGTTTCTGATATGACTAGTTTTATTTGCACACAAGAGACTGCCCAAGGGTAAATTCGCAGACATTGCATAAGTCACTGCAACTTCGTGACGTGTTTGTACTGTACACCGCGTTGGTAAGCCGCCTTTATTTTAAGAGCTTGCATATTTAGACTGAGCTGCCGCTCTTCGACAAAGAAATTTCGAAGAAAGTCTTTCTAAACTGCTGCTTAGCGCATTGTGATTGTGCCAGGGTTGTTACTGCGCAAGTACAAGGCCTATTTTGTTGTAGGTCTCCCTTTTCGTTAAATTACTCGAATTTAAGTTAAAATTGAAGTTGGGATTGTCAATAAATTTTTGTAACACTGATCAACTGTCTGCAGAAGCACATCTTGTACATCTTTCGAGCTCTTCCGCATGCTCTGTCTGACTGGAGAGTGGGGGGGGGGGGGGGCGCGTTGCTATTTCCTCAGTACCTACCATTCTTGAGGCAAAAGTGTGTTTTTCGATCAATAGCTGCCGTGGAACCGGCAATGTTCGCAGGCACCATCAAGACCGTAATAAG
Source organism: Dermacentor silvarum (assembly GCF_013339745.2). Classification (NCBI taxonomy): domain Eukaryota; kingdom Metazoa; phylum Arthropoda; class Arachnida; order Ixodida; family Ixodidae; genus Dermacentor; species Dermacentor silvarum. The sequence continues at coordinate 96,344,459 of NC_051161.1, read as the reverse complement.
GACCACCATGTCCGATAAGCTGGTGGTTCACTACCGCGACTCTCAGGACATACAAGACTTGGTCGACGCAGTACAGCGCTTCCTCAAGTGTTGCGGCATGACACAACGAAACTTTCGGGACTGGGACAATAACATGTAAGAGACCCGAGTCCTAATTATTTCTGACACAGTTGCCATCCCACCGAGTCCAGTGGAAGTTGCTTTTCAGATGATGGCAGTGTCGGCTCAGAGCCGGATGCTGTCCCTGTATTTTGGCTCAGCGCCAGAGGGATGTCCGGTATCTGGTGAAATGTTGCGTACTACTCGTCACATGGCTAATGGACTGGCGACCATAGATGAAATTATGACTACCTGCGGTTGTTTACCATGCAGCGAGTGTTCTTCTTTTGGCCCCCATTAGAATGCAGCCACAGCGTCCTAAATCGAACAAGTGCCCTGAAGTCTTCCATTTCAACGCCATAGCCACTAAGCTACCGCGGGGAGTATTTGAAGCACCAGCAGAGCGGCTTATATAGCCCGACATCTTGACCAACAATGTAGTGCCTGTGATCGTGTCTTTGATCTGCGATATAGGACACTATAGGACATTAGGAAAAAGAAATGGAGCTGGGCAGGTGATGTAGTGCGAAGGATAGATAACCGGTAGACCATAATAGTTACAGAATGGGTACCAAGAGAACGGAAGCGCAGTCGAGGACGGCTGAAAACTAGGTGGGGTGATGAAGTTAGAAAATTTGAAGCCGCAAGTTTGAATTAGCTAGCGCGAGACAGGGGCAATTGGAGATCGCAGGGAGAAGCTTTCGTCCTGAAGTGGACATAAATATAGACTGATGATGAATGATGATGATGCGACAGTGATATAATACATGGATGTACAGACCTTCCTTTTTAAATGCGAAGCATTTCTTGCCGGCGGCTCTGTTGTCCCACGTCCCACACCCCCACAGCGCATGCGCGTCGCCTCCCCCTCTCTCTCCTCTCCTACGCTCCCCCCCTTTCTCTCCTCTAGGAATCCTGTACGGAGCGGCGCCCGCGTGTCACACCCCCACAGCGCATGCGCGTCCCCTCCCCTCTCTCTCCTCTTCTACGCTTCCCACTTTTTCTCCTCTAGGAATCCGGAGCGGCGCGCTCGACAGGTGGTGCGACAGCTGCATACTCCACTGGGGGCGCCACGGTAGTTCCGCGGTATGAAAATGACGGAGCGCGCGCGCCTCATTCTCTCTGCTGTGCAGCGCCGCGATGAGCGCTCGGGCCGCTGCCTCGAAACCATCTCCCGTTCAAGCTAACCATCTCCCCGCTGCTTCGCATCCACACATGGTTCCCTTTAGCGGGAGATGGAGGAGTTTTTTTTTTGTTCACATAATTTTCAAGATCACCTATGGAACATAGTACAATTCTAGTTTTTGAGCTTGATTACTCTCAGAGGCAGGCATAATTTGCCGAATAAATGAGAGTGAATGTCTGATTAACAAATGTTTTTAATTATATTTTAAAATAAATACTTCTTGCCATATATTGCAATAAACATATTGTAGCTGGTGACTTTTAAAGTCATAGCCACTTGGCACGAATTCTGAGGGTGACACCAGTTTCGAGAAGTGAGTTCAGAAAGTATCCGACAAAATGCATTGGTGTGCTAGTAAATTTTGAGCTATAATGTATAAGAACGCGTTCACGTTAACAATAAGCGGAGCAACAGTGGATATTTACCACAAGTTGGACTGCACTTATCTCAAAGCTGATGCGAGTTTCAACATTCCTTCCATGTGGGTGTGTCTCGTGCAATTACTGGCTTCAATTCGTGCATTGCAATGTGTGCGACTAACTAGTTAGTTGAAAAGTTCATTATTGTTAATTGGTTAATTGGTCAAGTTAGCATTTTGATTTCGAGTGTGCTAAATTCCACATGCAATTTTGGAAAATTCTGCTCACGTTAAAATAAAACACCCTGTATATAGTCAACTCATGGGCATTTCAAAAGGACGCCAATCTGCTAATACAAAATGCCCGGTAATATTGTCACGAGCAATGGCAAAGACAAAGACGTTGTAGTGGGGCTGGGTCAGAGGCTCTCTTGTCGGACTGAAAACCTGCTGGAACCTGTGCGCTCTGTGCAGTCTTGACTAGGCAAGCGCTAGCCGTTCACGGTTAATCAAATACTCCCCGTAACATCTTTTTGGTGGAGGTGCGGGCTCTATTCCACCCGGCCCTGGATCTTCGGAGCGGACGCCACGTTTCTCCCGCCTCCATGGCCGAAGACAGTACGCAGTCTTCGCAGCCCGCGCCTGCGGCGCCGCCGACCGTGGTCCTTTCGCAGCCCCTCGACCCCGGCACGTTTTGCGGCACGGACAACAAAGACGTCGACGATTGGCTCCTCTTGTACGAGCGCGTCAGCAAGCACCACAGGTGGGATGAGACTCTAATGCTTGCCAACGTCATTTTCTACCTACGGGGCACGGCTCGGGTGTGGTTTAACACGCACGAAGAAGAACTTACAAGTTGGGACCTATGCAAGGAGAAGATGCGTGCACTGTTTGGCCGATCGGCCGCGCGCCAAATGACAGCCCGGCACGAACTGGCGGCCAGAGCTCAGACGTCCACGGAGTCGTACGTCGCCTACATTCAAGACGTACTAGCCTTGTGCCGTACCATTGACAAAGACATGCCAGAGACGGACAAGGTTGGCCACGTGTTGAAAGGCATAGCTGACGATGCCTTCAACATCCTCATGTGTAAGAACTGCACCACGGTTGACTCCATTATCACTGAATGCCGGCGGTTTGAACAAGCCAAAAGCAGGCGGATTACTCAGCGCTTTAACAGACTCCCGAATACAGCTGCGACATCCTCGTGCGATGATCCCGTGACGCCCCCTCCGTTCTCGCCGCCTAACAACTTGGCCAGGATTGTTCGCCAGGAGCTCGAAGCCATGGCTCCAGCCGCTTATCAGGCACCTGCTCACGACCATTTGGCGACAATCTCTCTCATTCAGGCCGTCGTACGTCAGGAGGTTGCCAATATGGGCGTCGTATTTCCACAAGCGCCTAGTTACGCCCCTCCGCCCATGTGCGCGTCCGGTCCTCCCACTGAACACCACAACGCCCCAATTGTTGCTGCTGCCGCTTCCGCTCCCCGGTTCACACCCCGCTACCGCAACCCTTCTGAGTGGAGGACGCCTGACGACCGACCAATCTGTTTTTCTTGCTCTCGCGTCGGCCACATTTCACGCCACTGCCGCAATCGTCGGAATTACCGACCAAGCTTCCCTAGTGACCGCCGCCAAGATCGTGGCCAGTACTATAGCACACCTCTTCTCGACGACCAATTCCCGGCCCGTGATCCTCACCGTCTGTCTTCGCGCTCTGAATCGACCTACGCCGATGTTGCCGCACAAGTACACTGGTCCAGCCGATCGCCGTCCCCTCAAATTCGCCAGTCGCGCTCCCCTCAACGCCGTCGCTCTCCTTCTCCGGCTTCCTCTGGCCACCACCCGGGAAACTAGCCAGTGCAGCTCCGGGAGGTGAGGCTGCATTGACGACAAGGACAGAAAAGCCTCTATTGAACCCTACTTCCAGACGCAATTTGCTCGGTGTTCTCGTCGACGGTGTGCCCGTTACTGCTCTCATTGATACTGGCGCCCACATATCTGTTCTTAGTTCTACGCTCCGACGCCGCCTCGCAAAGTGCTGACACCTGCCGTCTCTCCTACTGTGCGAGTAGCTGACGGCACCCGAACACCGGTTCTTGGTATGTGCACTGCCCGCGTTACTGTTGCCGGTCACAGCACTTCAGTTCTTTTCGCTGTTCTGGACGCTTGCCCTCATGATGTCATTCTTGGTATTGACTTCTTGAGCGCCCACTCTGCCCTCATCGATTGTTCTACTGGCATTTTGCGGCTCGAACTGCCATTGTGTCCTGATTACGCCGCATCAAGTCACAGTCGCCTACGTTCCATGGAGTTTCTACGACTACCCGCGCAGGCTGCTACCTACGTCCTTATGTCACCGTTCCCACCGGTCCCTGATGGTGAATATGTGGTCGCTCCCCTCACAGACCTGATCCTCTCGCGCAACATCGCGCTTCCTCATACCATAGTGGTTGTTGCCAACAACAGAACGCTGCTTCCAGTCCTCAACTTTTCTACTTCGACCCATGTTCTTCCTCAAGGAATTTCACTAGGCGACCTGTCACCTCTGGAAGAATGTACTGTTTCTTCATTCACTGCTGACGCTGAGCCCATGACCCAACCTGTCATACCGGCGCCAACCCAGGCACTTCTGGACAAAATGATATCCCCCGACCTCTTACCGTCCCAAAGTGAAGCACTCCGTGGTGTCCTATTTTCGTACCTTGACGTATTTGATGTTGAGAACACTCCATTAGGCCGTGCACAAGTCGTGGCCCACCGCATCGACACTGGAGACGCCAGCCCCCTTCACAAGCACCCTTACCGAGTGTCTCACACTGAGCGCCAAGTCATCCAAAAGGAGGTTGATAAAATGCTAGATAAAGATGTGATCGAGCCTTCTTCTAGCCCCTGGGCATCCCCTGTAGTGCTTGTGAAAAAGAAGGACGACAGCTGGCGGTTTTGCGTCGATTATCGCCATCTCAATCGGGTGACGAAGAAGGATGTGTATCCTCTTCCCCGAATTGATGATGCGCTCGACTGCCTCCATGGTGCCAAATATTTCTCGTCGCTAGACCTCCGCTCGGGATACTGGCAAATTGCCGTCGATGAGCGCGACCGCGAGAAGACCGCATTCATCACACCCGACGGCCTCTACCAATTTAAGGTTATGCCTTTTGGTTTGTGTAATGCTCCTGCAACTTTTGAACGCATGATGGACACTCTTCTACGTGGTCTGAAATGGTCAACCTGTCTTTGTTATCTGGATGACGTAATCGTTTTCTCGCCCAGCTTTGACATACACCTCCCTCGTCTGTCGGCCATTCTCGACATATTTCGGCGTTCTGGCCTCCAGCTCAATTCATCTAAGTGTACCTTTGGGCGCCGCCAGATCAAATTACTTGGACACCTAGTCGACGCTACTGGCGTACAACCGGACCCTGACAAGGTCCGTGCCGTCCGCGACTTCCCGGTTCCACGGTCCACGCAAGAAGTACGCAGCTTTCTTGGGCTCTGCTCTTACTTTCGCCGCTTTGTTCTCAACTTCGCGGACATTGCTCGACCCCTCATGGACCTACTCAAAAAGGATGCGGCCTATTCTTGGGGCGCGGAACAAGCGACTGCCTTTGCGTCGTTGATTTCTGCCCTCACTTCACCACCTGTGCTGGCTCATTTTGACCCGGCTGCTAGAACAGAACTTCGCACCGACGCAAGCGGCCATAGCATTGGTGCTATCCTCGCCCAAACACAGAACGAAGTCAACCGTGTGATCGCGTATGCTAGTCGTCTGCTGTCACCGTCGGAGAAGAATTACACCATTACTGAGCGGGAGTGCCTAGCTCTCGTCTGGGCTGTCGCGAAATTCCGTCCGTACCTATATGGACGGCCGTTCGTGGTCATAACAGACCACCATGCGCTCTGCTGGCTCTCGACACTTAAAGACCCCACAGGAAGGCTCGGCCGTTGGGCATTACGGTTACAGGAGTACACGTTCTCGGTATAGTGTACAAATCTGGCAAGTTACACAACGACGCCGACTGCCTCTCCCGCCATCCCGTTGAACCACCCGACTCCACTGAAACAGACTCCGACACCTGTGTCTTGGCGATAACAGACTTCATCCATGTGGCCGACGAACAACGTAGAGATCCATCGTTGCTCTCTATTATTGACCGTCTGCAATCCGGCACCATCGACCCTTCACTCAACATGTTCTTGCTTCAGGATAACGTTCTTTACCGCCGCAACATGCACCCCGACGGCGCCGAACTCCTGCTCGTTGTCCCGCATCATCTGCGCAGGGATGTCCTCATCCAGTTTCATGACGCCCCCACTTCCGGGCACTTAGGCGTCTCCAGAACTTATGATCGCATACGACGACGCTTTTTCTGGAAGGGCCTTTATCGGTCCGTTCGCCGCTACGTAACATCTTGTGACCTGTGTCAGCGTCGGAAGAAACCTGCGACTCTACCCGCTGGTCTCCTTCAGCCAATTGACGTTCCAGCCGAGCCCTTGCTGGGTCCCTTTCCAATTTCCACGAAAGGCAACAAATGAATTGCAGTCGCTACGGATTATACCACTCGATTTGCAATTACTCGAGCGTTGCCAACCAGCTGCGCCACAGACGTAGCCGACTTCCTACTGTACGACGTCATCCTCCAACATGGTGCTCCACGTCACCTACTCACAGATCGCGGTCGCTGCTTCCTGTCTCGTGTGGTTGACGATCTACTTCGATCATGTGATACTCATCACAACTTCACGACCTCATATCACCCTCAAACTAATGGACTCACCGAACGCTTAAACCGTACACTGACCGACATGCTTTCCATGTACGTTTCCGATGACCACCATGATTGGGACGTTGCGCTCCCGTTCGTCACATTTGCATACAACTCATCGCGTCATGAAACTGCCGGCTACTCACCCTTCTATCTTCTCTTTGGACGCCATCCCTTACTACCCTTTGACACCTTGCTCCCTTCTGATCCGGCCTCCACGTCCACGACTTCCTATGCGCAAGATGTCATCACGCGTGCGCTCGTCGCGCGCACAGTAGCCCGCGCTCGGCTCACGTCATCGCAGACCGCACAAAAGGCCATCTACGATCGTCAACACCGGGATGCTGATTTTCCACCGGGCTCTCTCGTCCTTCTCTGGCTCCCATCTCGTCGCGTCGGCCTGTGTGAAAAGTTAATGTCGCGGTACGTCGGACCCTATCGCGTGCTGCGCCAGGTGACTCCTGTCACCTATGAGATATCTCCCATGGCATCCACCTCATCGACTGCCGCACCGCGAACTGACATCGTACATGTTTCCCGCCTCAAACTTTACAACTGTGATAATCCATTTTGATCACAACAAGCACCGGGACGGTGCTTCATCGGCCGGGGATAATGTCACGAGCAATGGCAAAGACAAAGACGTTGTAGTGGGGCTGGGTCAGAGGCTCTCTTGTCGGACTGAAAACCTGCTGGAACCTGTGCGCTCTGTGCAGTCTTGACTAGGCAAGCGCTAGCCGTTCACGGTTAATTAAATACTCCCCGTAACAATATGTTGTTTCTTCACAGAGATATAACACCCAAGGCTTCGCAATAAATTTGGTGGTACATATAAAGTTCGGCCAGGCACACTGAGAGAAGTTTAATAAAGACTTACAACAGAAATAATCGTCACAGCAAGTGCACTTTTTAACCAATGTTCCTGCATCAATGTGTACTTGGGTTCCGAGAAAGTTACACACTGGGTTGTCGCACACCAACAGCACTTTTCTTGCTTTTGCTTCTTTTACGTGCGAGAAGCACCGTATTATTATGAGGCACGCCGTATTGGAAGAATACGAATTAATTCTGATAAACTGGGTTTTTTTAACATACACCATAGTGTATGGTACACAGACGTTTTTGCGTTTGGCCCCTATCGAAGTGCGGCTGCCGTGGCTGGAATTTGATTCCGCGCCTTCCGGCTCAGCAGCGCAACGCCAAAGAAGCCACTACACCACCCCACCTTGTAGCATTCGTGCTTCATAATTGGAGTAAAGTTTTGATTGTCACGGAGACACTGAGAGTTGTGCTACTGTAATTTGAAGGCCACAACAGGCAACACTATAAGTGATCAAAACTACGTTACCTGCATAGCAAAACAAGTTCATTAGAACTGTTTTCACTGTGATAAACTGCTGCCGTTCCTATGAATCACTTGAGCTCAAGAGGAATAGCCGAAAGCTGACGATTCTTTTACTCTTTCCTTGATTACAATAAGGCTCATCCTACGTGTGTTAAGCAGCAAAGCAATGTTTATCCACAATATCTGTAGGAATGTAGAGGACAACACTTTGTAGATTGACCAAATGAATACTCAAAACGGGACAGCTATCTTACAACGAGAGCTCTCGCTCTTATGTATTTTAGATTTACCATTCACACCGTGATAGCGATATTATTCTCTCTCAGATGAGGCTACAAGCGATAAAAGAACGCATGTACAATGTGTCAATGGCAAGCTAACATTTGCTTCGATCATTAAGCCATATATTAGCCGGATTCTCACCACTTTTTATAAAGGTTCGAATATGTCTCTGATGGTATCATTGAAAGTCGAATATTGCTCACCATGGTAAACTTTACATTGTTATTTTACTAAACGAGAAACACGGGCACATTTGGGGAAAAAATGGCATTGTTGCTATCCCAGATGCCAGCCGGTGTCCCTCATGAAATTGCTTTGATACTGCTTCACTGCCGCCAGCGTAGATAGACCTTCCTAAGCTACACTTATCTAATGCAGAATTAACGTCAAACATGTTGCAACGATATTCAGCTATTATTACAATTTGTAAACAAACAATGATAGCCTTACCTTATTTTTTCAGCTATTTCCACTGTAACGTGACCAACCCAAGCCACGAGCGTTGCTCGGTACCGCATTCGTGCTGTCGATCCGAGTCGACTTTCACGGGCATCTTCTGCGGACGCAGCGTGCTGAACCTCTCTGACCACGACGCCTGGTTCCGCGTCCACACGGGAAGCTGTCCGGACGCAACAAACCGCTACGTGAAGGAGCACGTCATGGTCATCGGAGGCGTCTGCCTCATCGCCGTCATTGTGCTGGCGTTCATCGACATGGTCACGAACGCCGTAATTGACGAGATCGACACCATCCGCAAGATATACGAACACGTCAGGCGTGCTTCCTCTGGCACGTCACATGTCTTGACATCCTAAGCAGCAACAATTAGTGAAATTTGTTTGCACGATAGAATATAACAATAACTGTGACGAAGAATATTTGTTGATGTCTACTACAGACTCCACACATATTATCAGTATATTATTCGCGCTGGGGAGTAGCGCAGACATCATACAGTCTGCCACAGCGACAGTCAGATCGAGTTAGTAGTGAGCTGCCATTTACGCTTTGTATTTAGCATATACATTAGTGCAACAGTGTCAGTGTTCTCGATGTTGTCTACTGCATGCTTTAGCAATCACTAGTCACAAAATGACGTCACGTGCATGAGAGGACTCGACATCAAAACTCCTGGCACGGAATAGTGAGGTCACTCACTAGCTGAGAATACTTTTTTTTTCTCTTATTGTCTGTCAGAGACTGCATGCGCAGCCGTCTTATAAAACTTTACCTGTATAATCAGCTCCCTATTCTAATGACGACCCTGACGTTTATTGTCGGCGTAATATTACGGAGGGTGTTTGTTCCTTTATGACGCTTATATCTGCTTTAAGAGTGAGAGGAAAAATAGTGTGGTCGGCATCAATGATAAAGAAGCCGCGGCATAAATTCGTATGGGGAATGCGTTATATAGAACTTCTTAGAGGTTTCCTGACACCTTCTGCGCGTGCTTAAATTCCTTTATTACTACTCGGCCATACGCCCTAATTAGAACTTATGCTATGAAGAACCCTGAGGGGTTGACTGACACCTTGTGTCCTTATTATTTTATTATTAAGATTATTTTGGGCAATTTGACTGTACAGATTCTACAATATTTACGCTTACTGATAACTACACAGTGCAATTATTCTTCCAATTGTCTGTAGTGTTTATTCGAATGCTCTATGCCCGCAAATAAAGGTTTTTCACTCTCTCTTTCTTGGAGCACAAAGAAACCGCTTGGGATGATTTGCCAACGACGGTCCATATAAAGACTCTGTGAAACACTGAAGCTGCGTGCCAGCTCTACTGCATCTATAGGAGGTCATACTTTCTACGCAGAAAATGTAAATATCGGATTGCATAATGTGCGCATCAAAACCCAGATATATACATTGAAGACACGGAGCTTTCCAGCACACTTTGTCTATAAACTTTTACACACAGCAACGAAACCAAAAACCGGTGTGGTGGCATCACCACATAAGCGCCTCCTGCGGTCACTGCGGCGTTAGATTGCATGCAAAAACGCCTCTCGTTGCCCTGACTATCCACGTGTACAAGCTCGCTCCCAAATTGTAGGTTTAGCAATGTTGGGATAGCTTACAGTGAATCTGCAGTAACTTTCACCATCACTGAAGAACTCACCGACAAAAAATTGGACAGTATCGCACGCAGGGTGAATAATTTAGAGCTAGAGCAAGGTTTAACATTTTACGCCATAAGGTGGCAGGGCGAAACAACACGCACGAAGAAAGGTATGCACACAGGACGGGCGCAACCATGCCCTTGGACACTTCACACAGTGTTCGAACTATACGCGGGCGCAACATATTAGTGCGACGCAGCGCTCAAAGCGACTCCTGGCGGGCAGAAAGATCAATGCCCCGGTAGACATACCAGGCTTCTCAGAACGCTGGTGTGCTAAGGAGCGCCGCCTAGGACGTTGCCAGCGCTTCAACTCGGTAGTGCGCGAGATGAGACCAACAGGAAAGCATCAGTGATGTCAGCGCCAAATAAAATGCTTGATAACGTTGAGCCTGATGCGTCCTCCCCACTTCGCTCAAACCATTGAAGACGCACAGCAGCCCATCAGAAATGCTACTGTGTTTGAAGTCTGCGTGCGCCCAATACTCACGCTAGCAGCAGGAAAAATAAGCTTACCGGGACTCCACCACCGAGACGAGTGAGCGGTAGCGTTGAGGAGACGTCATTCACTTTTGCAGCCATCGTTTTACGCACTACGGGTCTCCAGTGAAGCACTCCGCGCATAAGCTGTCGCCAGTCGGAAAGCATGACGGAGGTGGCAGCGCTGATGGCAAGCATACGTTTTGAGCGGGCGTATAATTAGTATCAAAATAAAACTGAGCCCAGAACAACGCATGTTTTAAATAGTATTCTGGCTTTAGGTAATAATGTATGAAATGGGGCGCTATACCACAAAGGTATTACAATCTGTTTTAGAAGTGTGGTTTGCAGGGCGAGTTTTTAACGTACCTCGACCTACACTGTGCGAAACAACATAGACGGAAGGAAAGAAAGCAGACACAACCCGCACAACATGGAAGTTTCTAATTACATAATTAGTCTTATTAAATAATCAACTTCTTAAATGTCATAATTAGATGAAAAGAGTCAATGATAAAATTGCAGAGCACCATGAAACACCCCCGATACAGATTTCTGTTGCTCGAAACCGGGGGCATAGAAGAGCTTTTGCGAGCAAGAAAGAAGCCCGCGAATGCACGAAAATTGGCGCGCGACTGGCCGCTCAAGCCAAGTAAAAGCGTGTAACTCCTATTTTGTAATTGTGCGTGTGTGTGTATGTGTGTGTGCGTGCGTGTGGCGTGCGTGCGTGCGTGCATGTGTGTGCGTGCGTGTATGTGTGTACATGTGTGCGCGCGTGTGTGCGTGTGTTTGTGTGTGTGTGATCCTTACGCCTGATACTTTCGAAGCCAAGGAACTCTTTTACTTTTATTGTGTGCTGCTTGCATCTTTACAAAGTTTCAATACGGCGAGCATTTTTACGTACATTTTATGTTGCGAAGGCATGAACCCCAATATATGTAAATAGAAAAGTGGCGTTTCCTTTTAGCTACATGTATAAAAAAATATGCATGCAATTTGCGAACAAATTTCTCGAAGAAGAGCGCGAAAACTTTATACTGCCGTTTTTTTTTTCAATGTTTGCCAGTGTGAACGAATAACTGCGCGGGCCACCAAATTCACAGTCGGTGGAAACGAAAACAGGTCAGGCGTGATACGTCCTAAAATGTTACCGGTTCTACTCTAAATTTGGGCGTTACAAATATTTACTGAGTATACGTTTGTTTTCCTTGTCTTCGCGCGTTTCACAAAGCCTCTGTCAACTTTGCGAAGTGTTTTCTTCCTGCATGCACAGCTTCTTTATATTTGGTGAAAACCCAGAACGGGCTATGTGTGAACTATCACGGCTTCGTCCAAACGTTATCGCTGCTGTTTTATCTTCTTTCCTTCACTGCCCAAGACGCGATGCCGACGTCACATGGAAGCTGGAGTGTCCGATATAGTTGCGCTTTCTACCCGGTCCATCATGCTCCATATTAGTAAAAAAAAAAAAAAAAACTTTTCGCTTGCAGTCACGTGTACACTACTCACGGCGAATGTCTCACTTTTCCCCAAAACGACCACAATTCTGGTACCGTCAAGCAAAATGATTTCCTTCAACTCCAAAAAAAAAAAAGAAAAAGAAACAATGAAGGGAAAAAGTTGTCATCCATCCGACTGTAGCACAAAACAACAAAGGAAACTTATGTGGGTTTTTCAGAAAGAAATCTGGTAAATAAAAAGCCCTCCAGGTCTCAGACGAATTTTTATTTTGCTTCTTAACTACTCATTCTCTTTCTGCAAACTCCATATATGCTTTTCTAGCTACACTCGGGTGGACGACAGTTTTTCTGTTCTATAACGTTTCCTCCACCCTTTGGGCTTTCGCAGAACTGATTTGCCAAAGACCAAAATGATATTTCTAAATAAAAAAAATTATTATTTTCTTAAAAATATCGGTAGTAACAGCTCAAATAAAATGTTTCATTACTCTCTCTCCACAGTTATTTTTTGTACTTAATCATTGCTCATACCGATTGTTGTTGTTTCTTGATGCTGGAATTCCAAGAACGCTTCTGATGTCAAAAGCAGCACGCAGGCATCAGCGGTTCAAGTACAAAATCTTGAGGTCAACACGCGCGGCTATGCTGACGTCAAGCAGACTGCAGAGAAGGTGTTATTGCTTAATTTTATCCATGTTGGTTTATCAATCTGGCGTGTTCAGCACGGGAGTCATACTCTCTCTGCCTGCACATCGCATGCTATGTAATTTAAACTGCGAGAACGAGCACGTTAAGTCTTGAAAGGTTGGCAGCGTGTGAATAATACTATTTCGCCAAATACTTAGGTTCGTGCAAATATTTGATATTTGGAAATACGAATCGAGCAGTTCCTGCTGTCTGAGCTGTATATTCGATTAGAATTCACTTTTCCAATTTGTCGAATATCAACGGGTTTCGAAAATACCTATATTATAACAAAACACTTATGCGTATCTCGAGGGAAACAGAGCGATGGATTTGAGAAATAGTCCGAATGATTCTGCTGCAGGATGGCTTGGGTGGTTGAGCAGGCGCGCCAGTTTATGAGCGAATACCCGGAGCCGATAAATTCAGCTGAGTAATTTTCAATAATGAAATAACGATAGCTTAGTTTTAGGCAGTTTATAAATGTGCTCAAATATAATATTTTGCGTAACTCAGAATGTTTCAATTTTTTTCAAGTAAGGGTGGGAAAATAGTCAAGGTTTCGAATACGAATCGAATATTAGTCTATTTGTATTATTCGAAGTACCCGATACGAATCGAATATTACTCTACCTCTATTTGTATTCGTATTCAAACGCAAAATATTCTGTACTTCGGAGTATCGAAACTAACCCAGTAGTTTTAGAAACGAGCTGTTAATGTCTGGTAGCTCAGCTCTGTCAGTCAAAACAAAGTACTGCTCATTATAAGAACTAAAGCGGCGAACGTTTTCGAAGCAAGGCAGAAACATGAAGGATATAATGCAAGATTTGTTATGATTTCGCGGCTGCAACCTGCATGACAACCTGTAATCTTTGCTTGTATTCTGCCATTTAGTGTTTATAGCTGTCTATTCATGCAGCAGTTTTGCCTTTTACTGTACAACCAGCAAAATATTCCTTCTAACGGGGCGGAATAAATGTGTCTACCGCTCACAGATCCTTCAAGCCTTTTTTTTTTTACTTTTCCCACAACTTCTCAGTTTTTGGCAACCACTTATTTAGTGTGTTTTGGAAAGATAGTCATACTACAGCGATTAATTCTTGGAAAGCTTATTTACAACAGGTTTTAAAGACGTTGAGACGCTATTCGTGCAGTTATGAAATGACAATTAGTAATCTTGCAATTTAACTTAAACTTAATTGTCCCTGACAAACAGCTCTATTTTTTTACTAGTCATTTCAAGCGTGATGCCTAATTATATGGAAAAATGTTCTCATTGTAGATATGCTCGTCTGCCTTCGACTACGGGATATTTAATTCGATATTCGACAATAAATGTTGGCATTTCATTCACATTATAAAAAGTTGGTATTTGCCCACCTCAACTTTAAAGCAACATGCGGTGCTGTTTTACACACATCTCTCTTTTAAGCAAACAAAACACCGCACGGTCCCCCGGTAACATGGCGTCCCCTTGTTTCAGTACTGTCATTGTCACAGTGCTTACGTTTAACGAAAACAGTTGTTTTTCTTTTACAAGCTCCTCGGTCGACGAAAAAAAAAAAACAGTTTCCGGGTGCCCGCATGCTCGACAGGTTCCATTTAGATAGCAATTATTGGACACTCCGGGCGCATTTCTGCCGTCGCCGTCGTCGTCGCCATCGTAGTTGCCGTGAGGTTCCGTATAAAGTCCGCGGGCGATAAGATCGTCGCTGCGCGCCATATGCTCTATGTGTGAGTGAAAGCGTGCGCGTGTGAGCTGGCGACCGCGGCTAAATCTCGCGCATGCGCCCCGCTAGGGCGGCTGTATCGTGAAAGTCATCTGCGGCGGGGACAGAGTCCTGCCTCCCTGCGCTCTCTGCGCTAGGTGGTGGTGTTGGTGGAAACTTATTGATTGGCCCTAAAATTGCTGCGGAGAGATTCGGTGTGGCCGAAGGTTCTTGGCTTGCGTTGGGGTGCTCTCAGTCCAGGGTTCCGCTTGCGGCTGCCGCTCTACGGTGCTGGTCAATCAGACTCAGCTGATCGTCCAGGCTCTCGCTGGCCAGCAGCTCTTCCCATCGGTCCGCTGTAGGGTGTTGAATGGGGGATACGGCAGTGATGGCCTGAAATGCCCACGTGCTATGATATAATGTGGCTTCAGCTGAGCACCATGGGCTGCGAGGAGGTTATGTCGTAGGGTGTATTTTACTGAGGATGTGCAAATTGGGATGCGTGCCGGTTTAGATTTGCCTCCAACTGACCAGTTCCTCTTTATTCAGTTCGCGTTGATGCTAGTGGCTGGACGAAGGTCAATTCGCTCGCAGCTGCTGCCACGCTGACTCCGCGGTCATCGAGTGAGATGCGTTCATGTTTGCTTGTGCGCGCGTAACAGTACGCTTGTTAATTTAGTTAGTACGCATATGTTTGCAAGTTTATACGGCCGATAAATCTAATATCTCTACTTCGTATAGCTGCCTACTAGTTGATATATACCGCAATTGATGTTGCGCCTTTCGGGCGAAACTGCGACTTTTTTTATGTCAGCCTTTTTTTTTTGTGGCCTATAGCTGAAAATGGCTACCAAGGCGTGCGCGCACGCGTGACCTATAGAGTTACAAATAACCCTTAAAGGGTACCGATTTCGCATGGCTATTTCTACCACAGGTGCATGTTCTTGCACCGCATGTCCTAGACGTCAATGCTATTACCACAGCCTAACTACGTGTGATAGGACAAGCAACAAGTGACGTTGCCGCCGCAGTTGGCCTAGGTTTTCAAACTGAAAAGTTCATTTCATGCGTAGAAATAGCGAGTATTGTTATTCTACAACACATAAAAAAATGAGGACAAGGCATTCTACGAACATACGCGATTGTTTCCTTTCTTTCTCTGAATAGTATCGAGCTGGCATGAGCGCGCGATAGTGCGAAAAATACCGTTAAATTTTCATATAACATTATCGATTTTCGTTGGGAACAGCAGTTCGATAAACACATGGCAACTTTGATGCCGAAATAGGTACAAATTTGGCTGTGAAGCAAAATGGACATGAAGTAGTATGTTTCAACAAGAATAACAGCATTACCTTCGCTGAAAAGAAGTGTGGATAATGTGGGGCCGCAAGCTATAAATATCATAAATGCGATAGCTAATAACAATCGACAAGCCAATGTAAAAACAGTAATTAAATAGAAGGAAGAGACCAACCGCAATCAGCCGCAAAACTTATCAAGTTACGGAAAAGTATTTTCTGGACTCCTGACGAGAAAATAAGGGACACGCATTTCAGCAGAAAAATTATATATAACTTTCTGCGTAAGGTGAACTATCTGGTGATCGCTTTAATAAATAGTTAGAGAGCTGTCATAGTCCCTCAGAACTGTTTGTGTGATTAGATAATTTATTTTGGTAGTATTTTTCTTAGTATTTTTCGTAGACATGAAAGAGTGTTGGAGTACTTGTATAGCGCGAAGGTAAATCAGCGTTAAATGGTTGCTATTTCACTTTTCTGTAAAAGTTACCTTTTTCCCCTATGCCTTTCAGCAATCCCTGTGATACCCACGGATGCTCAGGATATTTGTATCGCTTTTTACATTTTGTTGTTCTTCCACTCTCGTCCACGGCTTTGAGAAAAAGTAAGGAAAACTTGCTGAGTGCCTGATCTGCATCACATAATGTTGTTAGACTACGCCAATCAGTTGTAGTTATGAAATTAAAAATTTGTAACACCAATTTCGGCCATTCCTGATGCTAGACACAGATAATTGACGGAGACTGCCCAATGGCAAAGGGCACCTTAAGAGCAAAAAGGTTTGTAAATTTGGCTGTGGTTCAACGTGCCACAGCGTAAGAGCCTATTGTCGGTTAATCGCACATCATTGCGATTGCGGTGTGAAATACAGACATTACCAGCAGTTAATTCAAGCTGTCTTCATATCCTGCTGAACACGTCACACCGTAAAATTTCGCTTTAGTGCTCCGCACGTGCATAAAAGCTAAAAGCATCCTAACGATTCAGTCGATACTTCTATTATTCCTCGTCACATTTTGTTCGTATGGCTGCAACAGCACTTGAAAAAGCCTAGTGCGGGAGGTAGCATAGTATATTATGGGCTTATTCTAATAGCTGTTTCGGTTGGCGATGGTGTACATCGCCGCCGCCGCCGGTGTCTGTCGCAGCTATCGACGTGAATGAGAAAAAAAAATGAGGGCAGCTTGCACTAGTGGTGCAAGGCTGAAGAAACAGCGTAGCCGGGGGTCAACCAAGGTTTACGAAGTTTTGCTAAGTTTTTGCTCGGGAGCTTCCGCTCTTCGCTGTCGCTTTGACGAAGATTCACCAGCACGCTATTCCTGGTTTGATCGCAGCCGTTGCATTCGGTCACGAGCAGCCGTGTGACGGGCATCCCGTCGAGCATCTTCTTCCTTGAGGGTTACGTACTTCTTCGGCCGACCCATGTTTTTAGGCGGCGCAAACGATGTGCTCGTCGCAAAGACACTAGGCAATGTGCCTCCGTCGCGGCGTCACGGAGCTTTATACAAAGGCCGCGAACGAAGCGGAGCACAGTGACGTCATGAATTTTTTTTTAATCCGCCTACACGGCTGTGGAAGCTTGGTGATTTGCGGGAAGCCGCGGTGCAGCATGGCATGGCCGGGC
Organism: Dermacentor silvarum; assembly: GCF_013339745.2. Lineage (NCBI taxonomy): Eukaryota > Metazoa > Arthropoda > Arachnida > Ixodida > Ixodidae > Dermacentor > Dermacentor silvarum. Next base: position 96,327,030 of record NC_051161.1, on the reverse strand, counting down.
GCAGGCCAGGCGGTTTCTAGGCAACGCACGTTGACGTTAGAGCTAGGCGCAGTGCGGCGCGGCTAGGAGAAGCGATGTGGAAGTCGGAGCGGTGACGTCACGACACCTGTGCGAAGCACCGCAAAACCCGGCGCAGCTGTGCCAAGTGGTTGCTAGGCAACTCAATGACATCATAGCTCGGCGGAGTTTCTGCAAACGATTTGTAGGTGAACCTCGAGCTTAAACAGCTACGCTGTTAAAAAGTACCCAGTTTCCGCTGGGAGTGGACCCTTGTCCACTGCGCGGTAGTCAGCTACTCTGCCACTGAGCCACGCCAGCGCTTGCTAGCTTGTAGGGGAAAAATACCATATACACGCAATGTGACACACACGCCGCGTAGCGTCGATACGCGCACACTTTGCATTGGAGTTGCATAATTTTACACATGGTGGCACGCCTTGTAGCAGTTGCACATGTAGCGGTACAAGGATGATAGAGAAGTCTTGAGGACGAAAATGAAAATTAAAAAGATTTTTTAAATTCTACCATGAAAAACATGTATAGCGTACCTGAATAAATCAAGCAGGCTATAGTTGGCTGTCTTTCACCACCCCGTTTCAAAGCGGATGTCAGTAAATTATCATCATCATCATAATTAGCATCATATCGTGCCACTTGCTACAACTTGACATGCCCACCGCAGTAGCATCGATACGTGCAAATATTGCATTGCAGTTGCGTTTGTATTCTACCAAGTGTCGCCACATGTAGCAGTTGTATGTTGCAGGTAGCTGGACCTGGTCAACTCAAGCAGGCTAGATGATTGTTTACCTACCGCCTCGTTTGAGAGGGGATGCAAATAAACGGCCGTCATCATCATCAACAGCATTGTATTGTGCCACAGATCAAGGGATGGGACATGTGCGCTGCGTAGTCTCGATACCCTTGTTTACTCTTCGGTACACGTTATGGCGCCTCTTCGCAAGTTACGAACCCTGTAGTGCGTGCTGACGAAAATGGAGCTCATGTGGGGGCGCTCTTCCGATTTATGTTGCGACTGTGCGTCGTGTGCCGCGCAGGCCTTTGACATCTTTCTCAAAATACGTCCTCTAAATGCTCATTGGAACTATTGTTTGCAGCGTACAGCAAGTGACCTTTTTCGTTCTTGACGGTGAACGTATGCGTAGGCTTAAGGTGGCATTCGTGTCTAAATACGGGTACGTGTTTACTGCGCATCGAATAGTGAATTCACTTTCGAACGTCATACAGGGGATTAGAAGCCCGAGAATTACAGTAAATGCTACCCATAAAACTACTTTACGCACATTCGTTTACGACAGCAGTAAGAGGATATATAGAAACACAAAGTATAGAAAACCTGCTGAGGCAGTTGTCCGCGATAAAAATATACTAAAGTAATGACGTATATGAGGGGCCAGTTATATATACGCGTGATCAGTGCACTCGAAATACTGCGTTTAGGTGTTTAAATCTGGAGCACCCGTTACGACGAGACATGTATTACGTTGTGCTTGCCTTTGCACTCGGGGCTTATGCCGATGCTGGTGTTACGCAGAATGATCGTACGGCCAGTTTAGAAGATCTCAGAGATGTAAGACTTTTCTTTATCCATGTACAATACCTAGTGCGATGGCTCATTGCTCATGGCTAAGCGGGCGTGTAACGTTGGTGGCAAATTGCGAAGATACTCGTACGCTTACAGAGTGTTTCAGGGAACACTGTCAATTATCTTTAATTGCCTTTGGAAGATAGCACAATTCTAGTCCATGAGCGTGTCTATTCGAACAGGCGGACATTACTTGCAAAATGAATGGAAATGGATATATGACTAATTAACAAAGTTCACTAATAAGGTTTTTAACTAACTCTTTATGGAACATATTTCTAGCGCGTGAGACTGCAAGGCATATCAACTTGAAAATAATTCTGTGGATGACATCATTTACGAGATATGCACCGTCAAACTTGCGCTAAAACTGCACCGTCCACTTAGTTTCTAAAAAATGCAATGTTCCACTTACTTTCTTAACAAAACGTCGTTTTGTGCCTTGAAGCACAAAAGTAACAGGAACGCCAATACATTTCTCCGCAAAGTTCAACTATTAATATCTCGAAACTGGTGTAATTCTGATAATTCGTTCTAAGTGGATCCGCTTTTCCAACTCACGGATAGAATTTGTAAATTGCAATATGTGCCATAAGTTATTAGGTATAACTTAATTAGTAAATGTTTTCTAATTATTCGATTATACATTTCAATTTTTTGTGAAAGTGATGTCCGCCTCTTCGAGTAGACTCTAAATTCTACTCCATATCATGGAGTAGAATCGTGAATCTGCCTCAGGCAATTTTTAAATATGTTTGTAAGTGTTCGCTGAAACACCCGGTACATGAATATTAGTGTATGTCAAAACCCCAGGTCGTCGAAGTAAGTCCAGAGCCATTCAATACGATATATTTGATATCCCCAGTGTTACCAGTGTTAACTAGTGCCTAACACTACCTCCCCCTTTCCCCCACCCCTTCCTCTGGATCGGTCAATGATCGGGCGTCTATGAAAAAGTAACTTGCCTACGCGGCCTTCCACCGGGGCATCTATGCAAGGCCAATTGCATCCGTCGTCCGTCTCTGTATATCCACAGGGTCTTTCTAAGCAATAGTCATAGGTAGGAGGAGAAATAGTACAAAGAGAACACGTTATTTTTCATATATGTAACAGCTAAAAGACCGTAAACATGTCCTCATTAAATACGTTGATCTTCCCTAGCCGAGTGCACTTGGTGACATGGTGAATAAGTAGGGTTCAACTTGACTACGTTGCATAGTATGACTCTTGCAACCAACCTTTGGTGAAAAATAGAAGTGGAAAGCAAGCACGTCCTTTCAGCATGAAGTTGGAGAAGGGCAGTGGGTAGCTCGATATCACAGTATAGCGATCTTTTCAGGGTGAGGGGCAGCAGTAATATTGGTAATTGCTGCACCCAGACAACGGGGACGGAAGTAGACCGGTCCTTTCATGACGCGCTCCTGTGGTAAAATTTCTAAGAAACGATATGTTGTAGACTGTGAGAATGACTTGGTCGCAATATCCTCAGCACCGGCTTTCTGAGACACAGGACCGCTTGGTAAAGACAGTCTCGTGTAGCAGTTTGCAAAAAATAGGTACTATAACTGGAGCTGCTCAAACAGGCCTCTAAATTACATGTCACTCTTAACAGAGAATATGCATTATTGCTCTGTGATGGTTCCAATGCAGGCCACGTGAAGCTACACGCAGCCATTCGAAGCAATGCCTTCTGCGCAGCGCTTACAGTAAATATAGAGTTTTAGAATAGGGGCCCAAAAAGTTTGGGGCCGCAAAGTGCTTTGCAGATGTTAGCGTTGGGGCTTGCAGGGGCCAAGAGTTTTAAATAGGGCTTTGCGTTTGCGAATAGCGTCTTGCGCTTGCAGCGCCACTACAGTGTCAAAGAAAAACTTTTATAAATATTAAAATAAACTATACCATTTTATGATAAGAAGAGCAATTTTGACTTTCGTGTTCTTGCGTTTATTTACAATTTAGAGGTTATTCTATTAGCAGCAAGCGATCCTTTGCGCTTAATTTTGAGTAACCAACTTTACGTGCCTTTACCAGCCAATCTAATCCATGCTAGGCCTACGATCGAGCCATGATATCGACAATAGAATTCGGAATCAGGGGCGTCTAATGAAACAATCTTCATTATACACGTTAGTTGAGAGAAATCGATAGCCGCAGTCACTTCTCTTAGCTTACGAACTTCACGCTTTACCATGAATAGAGTCCAGTTTTTTGCTCGGTTCGAGCCGTCGCTTCGATGGGCGCCGCCATGTTTGTTGACGCAAAGCTTTTGGGGCAGCTTTTGGGGCTCCCGCTAAACCAGTGGAATAGCGTGCCCGACGCAAAAACCAAACGCAGTTCGCGCGTCGCGCATGCGCAGTGGCTTCGACGCTATTTCATTGGGGCCCCTATTCTAAAACTCTCTATTGCGGCTGGTGTAAAGCGGTTCTTGATGTCCTCCAACGAAGTGCTGTAATAGTGTAACTATCTACTCCATCGTCACGAATATGCCCTCGTCATCACCATTGCTTCTGCCGCTGAAGCACTGCCACCGTTGTTGTTGTCGTGTCCTCGTTATCATTATTTCATACAGTTGGGAGATCTAAGTCCATGTTATTGCTACTGTCCTAATGAAGTATAGCAGTAGAAGTCGCTGAAGTCTGCCAGCAATCTCACGTTCGAAAGTCACAATAGTGTTGCAAATGACGCCATAGTGGTATGCTTCTGAACCATTTTCACGACTTAGGGCTACTTAACGTGTATCGGAACCTTGGCCCAACAGCGTTCTTTATCGCGCTTCTACCACAGTGTGGCTGCCGCTGCAAAGAGTCAGTTCGATACTATCCTCTCAGCACGACAACGCCCCAGCTACTGAGTGAACGTGGCTGCTAAGTGATTATTGCTATTGCTCCCTCTACCCATCCAACCCCTTAGAGAGCGGTGGAAGATCTTGCTGTCCAGCCCCGCCCTGGAAGACCAGCTTTGGCTCGTAACCAGGGGCCAGGCGGCGAGAGCAGCATATGGATTCCCGTGAAGTGGGAACCACTTCCATCCGGCGAATGCGCTGAAAAGCTCGTGAAATAAAGTTTTTCATTCATTCATTCTAGTTTAACGTTTGGTATCCTCTGACAATATTGGCAAGTCTCACAACAACGTTCATTTTTAATTTCACTCGAGGAGTAACCTTAGAGATAAACTTCTTAGGCGCATTTCCGCCGTGGTAAAATAATACTTCAATAAAAACCGTAACTGATATAAAATCGGCAGAACCCACCTCAACGATGACTGACAATGCATTCAGCATTGAATCAATACAGCAACACAATGTGTTGCCGCATTGGATTGAATTTATGCATGAGACGTGTACTGCAGCGGGATTCCTCTTTCGCTCTTCGCTGACAACACACCGCGCCATCTAGCTCCGCACCTGCAAAGCCTGCGCGTGCCCTCCGATATGCCTGGCGCGCCAGTGCGTGGGAACTGTGAGAAACACGTCATGTGGAAGCTTGGCTCCTCTCTCGCGCGTAGTTTTGGACACGCCGCGCCATCTAGTGGCGTTGACAGGAAGTCTGCGCGTCACCTCCGAGACGAGAAGCATGGCGTGCCAGTGCCTGCGAACACCTACAATTGTTCCCACGCTTCCCGCACACCGAGTGGCACACACTCCGTGACCCAAGTTGGCAAGAGGTATACATTTGAAGAGCGGCACATAGCCAGCGCATTCATTGCACAGCTGACTAGAACGTTGGCGTGAAAGACGTTCATCGAAAGTTGGCACATACCAAACGCACTTGTGGCGCAGCCTCCTAAAATGTCAGGTTGCAGTTCTTGATGGTACTTTATGACGGGGATTTCATTCCGTTCTGCATCGCCGAAATTTAAGGGAACGGTTTGTCATTGTAGAGTGGCATATTAACCATTGGCACATAGCTAGTTACCCAAAGTGACTTTAATGACGTTAATTGAAAAGCGGCACATCTATTGTTACATACACAGTAACCCAAGTTGGCATCAAAGAGGTTCATTGAAGACCAGCACAGACCGAGTGGCACGTACCCAGGGCGCCAAGTCACCGTCAGTTTCACTAAACAGCGGTACCTGCCCAGTCCGGCATCAACATTTACCCATGGAAACTTGGAAAAGTTCGTTGAAAAGCGGCATATATATATGCACACATTGCCGCATACTCCGTGACAGAAATTAGTCCGATGGTTGCTTTAGAACCCTCCTCCCGCAGCATAGCTGCCCGATCCGCTACCCATTCGACCCCGGGCTACCAAGTGACTCAGGTAGGCGGGAAAACGGTTAGATACAGTTACATACATACATACATACATACATACATACATACATACATACATACATACATACATACATACATACATACATACATACATACACACACACATACATACATACATAACATACATACATACATACATACATACATACATACATACATACATACATACATACATACATACATACATACATACATACATACATACATACATACATACATGCGTACGGGGGGGCGCTGTCATCAAAAGCGGCCATGACCGTGCCATGGGCGGATGCCCTCTGGGGCATCCGCCCATGGCACGTCGCCGGGCTTGCACTGCGAGCTCGCAAGGAGGCAGCTCGTAACAATATTCAAAATATCAAGCTCCATCTATCCACTTGCTGCAGAGCGCTATCGTGACTGGATGGCGTTCATCGCGATTGACGAATGTAATAATGGCGCTGATCGTTTCGTGACAGTGCACTACAAGTAAGCTTGTGGCAGTATCTTGAATTAGTTGTACTCCTGTTGCTTCTGCGTCGTGACTGACCTTTCCAAATGATTTGTCCAACGCACATTGAGAACAAAGACGTGAACCAGACATTCAGGATTGGTCTAGTCAATCGCGGTTTGATTGAAGGTCGTTGTGCTGCTTTCGCGCGGACATTTTGGTGCATAAAGGAAATAAGAAGGAATAGGAGGGACCTTGACGGCCGGCTGCCTGCCCCGGCAAGACAGGCTTCTCTGGCGCCGGCACAGTCAATCTCTTCGGGGCCTATCTATATAATGGCTCTTAGCAAGTAGGCCCTGTAAGACCTCCAAGGTTTTCTGACTTCTTCAAGGCACTGTGTGGTACGTAGTAGCTGCAAGTGGCGTTTTCCCACAATCGACCGTCGCCAAGCGCCCTCCTGTCTACTCCCTCCCGTACACTCGGCGCGCTCAGCTGCTAGAAATTACCTCGTGCGCATCACGCGGCGAGAGCCCCTTTCGCATCACCCTTATATTAAAATTTTGATGACTAGGTTACAAGACGTTCACCTGACGCTCCTTCCTAGTTTTCCCTCTTCCTCCCAATTTGGTGCTCGCTTTCAGTGTGATTTACAGCCATATGGGTCAACTCTGTCAGAAAGAAACTGCACATCTGTATTTATGGCATATAGTGCAACAGACAAAAATACTGTTGATTTTATGAACCGATGAGGACTTAAGAAATTATCAGTGCCAGCATTTAATGAGTCTGACTTCGATTGAGCCCGGCTATGTAGCATTTTAGTGAGTCTGAGTTCCAGTGAGCCTTAAGGCAGTATAACTCTGAGTGAGTCTGAAATCAGTTTGCCGACATACGTCTTCCATGCGTGCATCTAACACCGAGAGTTAAAGCCAGGTTGAAATTTGGGTCACTTAGGATGCCTGGTATTACTTATTATTTTGCACGTAGTGCATTCCGGACTTCACTTGCTATCAATTGTTGATATTGTTACGTGTGGAAAGACACACACGAAAGAAGCTATTTACAATATATTTACATTGGAACCAAAACCGCCAGGCCGACACCTTGCTCGAGCCAAAAGCCCAGACACACTTCATCGTCTTTCTCGCGGCGGCTCGTCTCTTTAGCATCTCTTGATGGTATCGTAATACTACCCCCCCGGCGGCGAAAGCACCGTCACGGTGCTGTTAAATATCCAAGGCGCTTGGAGAGGTGTAGGGTTTCAGTCGGGCGACGTGGACAATATCACTGGTTGTCCCAGCGGAGGACGTAGTGGGCGTGGCTAGAACGATTTCATATGTGACATCAGTCACTTGGCGGAGCACGCGATATGGGCCTGTGTAACAGGAGAGCAGTTTTTCACAAAGGCCCACTTTACGCGATGGTGACCAAAGCAACACGAGGGTGCCGGGCGCAAAACGCACATCACGGTGACGGAGGTCGTAGCGTTGCTTCTGTTTGTCTTGGGACACTTCCAGACGAGCACGCGCAAGTTGACGAGCATGGTCAGCACGGGCGATAGCATCACGGGCATAATCGCTAGTTGAAGCCGTGGTGGACGGAAGCACAGTGTCTAGTGGTAGCGTCGGTTCTCGGTCATACAAGAGATAAAACGGTGAAAATCCAGCAGTTTCAAGACGGGGAGAGTTGTACGCAAAGGTAACGTAAGGTAGAGCCAGGTCCCAGTCACGGTGGTCGGTTGAAACGTATTTGGATAGCATGTCTGTAAGGGTGCGGTTCAAACGTTCAGTGAGGCCGTTCGTTTGTGGGTGGTAGGAGGTGGTAATTTTGTGCTGTATTGAGCAGGCACGCATGATGTCGTCAATGACTTTGGACAAAAACATACGGCCGCGGTCGGTGAGCATTTGACGCGGAGCACCATGCATCAAAATGATATCGTGTAGGAGGAAGTCCGCAACATCAGTAGCGCAACTGGTCGGAAGAGCGCGTGTTATGGCGTAGCGGGTCGCGTAGTCCGCAGCGACGGCAACCCATTTGTTTCCTGATGTAGATTCCGGAAATGGGCCGAGAAGGTCTAAGCCGACACGATGGAAGGGTTCGGCAGGGATTTCGAGCAGCTGCAGGTAACAAGCGGGGAGCTGGGAAGGCTTCTTGCGTCGTTGGCAAAGCTCACAAGCGGCTACGTAACGCCGTACGGAACGTGCAAGGCCCGGCCAGAAAAAACGGCGACGTACTCGGTCATAGGTTCGAGATACGCCAAGGTGTCCTGCCATTGGAGCGTCGTGAAGCTCTTCTAGAACGGTTGAGCGGAGGTGTTTTGGTATTACAAGTAGTAACTCAGAGCCGTCCGGATGAAGGTTACGACGGTATAGACTACCGTCGCGGAGGACGAAGAGGCGTAGAGTTGCATCGGCCGGAGCGTGTTCAAAACGGTCGATGAGTGCTCTGATGTAGGCATCACGACGTTGCTCGTCGGCGAAATTAAGGAGCTTGGATACTGAGAAAACGCAAGCAGCAGCACTGTCAATATTAGAGCAGTCAGAGTCGTCAACAGGGTAACGCGACAAGCTGTCAGCGTCTTGGTGCATGCGGCCAGACTTGTACACCACGGAATATGAGAACTCTTGTAGCCTCAAAGCCCATCGACCAAGCCGGCCTGTAGGATCTTTTAGCGATGAGAGCCAGCAGAGGGCATGATGGTCAGTGACTACGCAGAAAGGACGATCGTAAAGGTAAGGCCGGAACTTCGCAACTGCCCAGACTACAGCAAGGCATTCTCTTTCCCTAATGGAATAGTTGCGCTTCGATGGTGATAGGAGGCGGCTTGCGTAAGCAATAAGGCGATCCTGGCCACGCTGACGCTGGGCTAAGACGGCACCTACGCCATGACCGCTGGCATCTGTACGCAATTCTGTAGGTGCATCAGGGTCGAAGTGGGCGAGAATGGGTGGTGTGGTGAGAAGAGTGACGAGACGAGAGAAGGCGGTGGCTTCTGAAGTACCCCACGAAAATTGTACGCCTTTCTTCAACAGATTAGTGAGGGGTCTAGCAATTGCCGCAAAATCTTGAACAAAACGACGAAAGTACGAGCATAGCCCAACAAAACTGCGAACGTCTGTGGCTGTCTTCGGAACCGGGAAGTCTCGGACAGCACAAGTTTTGTCGGGATCAGGCTGTACTCCGGAAGCGTCGACGAGATGGCCCCGAACCGTAATTTGGCGGCGGCCAAAATGACATTTGGACGAGTTCAGTTGCAGCTTCGCCTTTCGAAATACATCATGTATAGTTGTTCGACGCTCAAGGTGAGTGTCGAACGTTGGCGAGAATACGATGACGTCGTCGAGGTAACAAAGACACGTGGACCATTTAAAACCCTGGAGCAAGGAGTCCATCATACGCTCAAATGTGGCAGGGGCATTGCATAATCCAAACGGCATTACTTTAAATTGGTATAGGCCATCAGGTGTTATGAACGCGGTTTTTTCTCTGTCCATATCGTCAACAGCAATCTGCCAGTATCCAGAGCGAAGATCAATAGAAGAGAAATAGCTGGAACCATGAAGGCAGTCAAGGGCGTCGTCGATACGTGGGAGCGGGTAGACGTCCTTCTTAGTAATTTTGTTCAAAAGGCGGTAGTCTACACAGAAGCGCCACGTGCCGTCCTTCTTCTTAACCAACACCACAGGTGACGCCCAGGGACTCGAAGAAGGCTCATTTATGTCTTTGTCTAGCATTTTGTTTACTTCTTTTTGAATTATTCGGCGTTCCGACGCAGAAACTCGATACGGTCGTCGGTGAATAGGCGTAGCATCGCCAGTAGGAATCCGATGCTTGACCGCGAGTGTCTGGCCTAAAGGGCGATCGTCAAAGTCGAAAATATCTCGGTACGACGATAACACTTGGCAAAGGTCTTCAGCCTGCGTAGAGGACAGGTCTGCCGCAACCATTTTCTTTATGTTGGGATCGGCGCTCGAGGCTGGTGCGAGGGACCCGCTATGTTCGGAAGAACCATCGGCTGATAAAGCTGCCACTTGATGGTCAGCGAGACAATCAACGTTGGCAAGGCAAATACCTCGCGGGAGAATTTGCTTTGCCAATACAAAGTTAAAGATAGGCATGCGAGTGCAGTTATCAGTAATAGTAAGAATACTGTGCGGCACGGTGGCGTCATACTGCAGTGGAATGTCGGGCAGAGGAGTGACGAGGTACTCGCCATCAGGAACAGGTGGGGAAGACATCAGTTCAATATAGGCTAATGACTTTGGTGGCAGGCGAATAAAGCCGGTGGGGCGTAAGCGGCACTGGGGTACATCAGGAGGTTCTGCGAGAAGCGGCAACTCAAGGCGAAGGGTACTGGCAGAGCAGTCAATAAGAGCAGAATGCGCAGAGAGAAAATCGAGGCCGAGAATTAGGTCGTGGGGGCAATGAGCAAGCACGGTGAAGAGGACAGGAGTGTGGCGGCCGGCGATGCTGACACGTGCCGTACACATGCCGACGATACGGACAGTACCTCCATCAGCAACGCGGACGACACGTGCCGACGCTGGGGTGAGGAGCTTTCTGAGTCGTCGTCGGAAGGCAGCACTCATAATAGAAATATGGGCTCCTGTATCGATCAGCGCAGTGACAGGATAGCCGTCAACGTCAAGAAGGTTTTGATTCGTAGGCAACGTGATCAGAGGATTTGAGGGCAGGACGCAGCTTCACCTCCAGAAGCTGCAGCGGTTAGTTTTCCGGCTGGATCCGGGAGGTGATGGGCGGCGAAGAAAAGCGGCGGGGTTGGGGCGAACGAGACTGATGGCGTCGAGGTGAGGGCGAGCGGCTGTAGCGAAGGTTCGGAGATGGGGCGTCAGAGGCAGCGCGTTCGTGGCGGGTAGCATAGGGAACAGTAGGTCGAAAGGTACGGGAATAAGCGTTGGCGTACGTCCGAGTAGGTGGTGGCCATCGGTTGCGGCAGTGACGAGCGACGTGGCCGATGCGACAGCATTGGAAGCAGATCGGCTTGTCATCAGGGGTACGCCATTCGGACGGGTTGCGGTATGGAGCAGAAAAGGACGGCCGGGGACGAGGAGGGCCGCTAGAGAACTGATTAACGCTGGGTTGAGCCGTTGAACACACGGAGTTCAAACCCATGTGCTCAAATTCGTGCCTGACGACGGCCTGAATCATGGCAATCGTGGTTGCAGGCGGATCGGGAGGCGTCGCGGAGAAGGCTGGCGAACTGGTGGCCTCGAGCTCGCGGCGAACAATACGGGTTACGTCGTCACAGGTGGTCGTCTGACGCAGTCGGCCCTCACATGTCGACGTAGCAGCAGTGTTTGGTAGCCGCGTGATGTGGTGTGTGATACGGCGGCTCTTAGCCTGTTCAAGGCGACGGCATTCTTTTATAATGGCGTCGATAGTCGACACGTTGCCGAAAACAAGCAAATGGAAAGCGTCGTCGGCGATGCCCTTTAGCACATGTGCCACTTTATCTGCTTCAGACATGGTGTCGTCAGTTTTGCGGCATAGAGCCAAAACGTCGAGGATGTAGGAAACGTAGGGCTCCGTAGATGTCTGAACACGAGACGCAAGAGCCTTTCTCGCGGCAACCTTGCGCCCAATGGGGTCGCCGAACAGTTCCCGTAGCTTTTCTTTGAAAATGTCCCAACTGGTTAACTCATCTTCATGCGTTTGGTGCCACACGCGTGGGGTGCCGCCGAGGTAAAAGATGGCATTGGCGAGCATAATCGTTGGGTGCCACCTGTTACTAGCACTGGCGTATTCATATAGCTTGATCCATTCGTCAACGTCCTGTCCCTCCAGGCCAGAGCAAACACCGGGGTCGCGATGTTGGGCAACCGTGACGATTGGAGCAGGCGGACGAGCCGAAGCCGTTGCAGATGTGGTCTCGTCAACGGGAGGCATGGTGACAAGCTCGATGTACCGACCACTTCGGAGTTCCGTGGCGAGGACGGGGATCGCAATCCTCCACCAGAATGTTACGTGTGGAAAGACACACACGAAAGAAGCTATTTACAATATATTTACACTGGAACCAAAACCGCCAGGCCGACACCTTGCTCGAGCCAAAAGCCCAGACACACTTCATCATCTTTCTCGCGGCGGCTCGTCTCTTTAGCATCTCTAGATGGTACCGTAATAGTATTATCCCTCAGCGCAAGACACGCCTGTATGTATGGAAATATAGTGAAATTCTGTCGCCAATTTTATCTGTTATTTATGCCGTCACGGATCAGTAACTATTTAAGCTCTCGAATGCACAATTCAATCACCTTCAAACTACTTTTAGCCAATTATTTGCAGAATATGTGCTCATCATGCAACTGCCTTGCAGTTTTTGAACACAACAGGAAATATATCTCTATATTCGGGAAGTTATGTCAAGGTCAATGACGAAAACGTGAAGGAAAAATGTACTCATTATAGTCCAGGCTTGAGATCACATGACAACTATGTCTTCGTTATGAAGTTTAAATTTGACCACACTTGGTGAGTACCTCGACACATTTACGGCTTGGTCAAAAAATCTTTATTGAATTCCATTCTCAAAATTGCATGTTTGCTTTTTTGGATGCAAAGTTGTCGTAATCTAGTAATTTGTATTTATCTTTGCTCAAGCAATGTTGCATCCACCATCTGGTCTAGTGGCTTCCGCCGTGCGCAGCTAAAGTCAAACGCGAACTATATAGCCCTGCTCTTGGGGTTCTCATCGCGACCAAAGATCGCTGTAGATAGTTTCCGAGCCGTCGCTTCCTGTAAAGATGACGGACTTTGTTTCTATGATCACGTAAAAGAAGCAGTAGTGCTCTTTCTGACGTTAGTGCTCTGACGCGCAAATTTACCTTGAACATGTTATGTTTAGCGTTTGTGTTGCTTGTGTGTTAAGCGTACAGACTAATTGCCTCCCTGTGCTGAGCAGCTGCGCGACGCTAATGACACTTGTCCTCTATGCGTCTCTGTCAGCACTCCCAGTCGTGCTCAATCTGGTTAGACCGTGGTCTATGGTGTCTCACGCCTGCTTTCGGTCTGCATTTTCCTTCGCAGACGTGGTGGTGAGTAGGTGTGACATTGCCTTCTCGGGCAGCTACTTTGAGACACTGTCTTTCCCGTTCCTTTTCTCTTCACAAAGCTTAGTTCGCGGCTTAAAGGAGGGCGTAATTATCCACAACCCCCTCAGAACTCACACATGTGACGGCGCACTCCCACTCAGACCAACCTGTGAGTGTGAATCTGAGTGAGGCAAGTTCAGTGAAATTTCTTTTAGTATGAGTCCCAGTGAGCCCGGTCGAGTAGAATTTTTATGAGTATTACGGTGAGTTAGCGCGGCTGAATAGAATTTTGGTAAACTTCAATCCGAGTGAGGTTGCATGAGCAGAACTTCAGTGTGTGGGGGGTGCCATGAACAAAAAATAGAATTTGTGAACTAGTTTGAGTTACTTCTGTTTATATTGATGACTTTTGCATGCCATGAATGGCTAGTCAACCTGGTGAGATAGAACGTTTCGCGGAAAGTAGATGTGTTCAGCGACTGCATTATAAGTAGTTCACCTTAACTTTTTTTCGCTGCAGCAAAAGAAAGAGTTGAAAGTTGAGAGTTGATTTAGATTTCATGCGAGGGAGGCTGCAGCTAATGCTGTAAGAGCAGCTATAAAACTTCTGGCGAACCCAATCTCTCGTTGATAGCCGACGTTATTGCGATTAGCACTGAAGCCCTAGGGACATACCATATTGCAAGCCCC